>NW_020884913.1:3299583-3417312 GCF_003945725.1 Corapipo altera
CAACAAAAGAAGACAAAAAAAGGCACAGACACAAGCAGGACGAGGAAGAATTCTCTAGGAATGAAGACAGGCATAAAAGGAAAAAGAAAAAGGACAAGCATAATCTCAAGTATTCCTCTTGCAGGGAAGAGAGCTCTGTAGATATTTGGGACTCTCAAAAAAGGTACACGAAAAGAAAAAGGAAGGAAGAAGTTAGTGGAAGAAATGGACTTGCAGAAGGTAAGGAAGAGAGCTCTACTGCCCATTCTAAAAAGCTTAAAAAAACAGAGAAGGAGAAACAGTTGGCAACAAAAAAGAAGGATGAAAAGCAGACAAAGGCTGCTGCAGCAAAGATGGCTTTAGAACGGGAAAATGAGAACTTTCGTCTAAATTCTGGTAAAAATAGCACCAAAAAGATCACAACACAGTCCAGAAAGAAGAGACTGGAAACTTCAGATTCCTCCAGCACATCGTCTGACAGTGACAGCAGTGAATTAAACATAAAGCAAAACAAATCTTCCCATAAACCTGTAGCGGCGACACTTCCCAAAGACAAATCCCAAGCTGCTGCAAATTCTGATGCAAAAACGAATAAAGTGACTGTAAAGTCTAACACTGAAAAGACTAAGACTGCAGTTAGTAAAAATGCTAAAAAACCCCAGTCCTCTAGCTCAGATTCTGACTCGAGTACAGAGGATGAGAAGGCGACACCAGCACAAGACAGCACTGCAAAGGAAAAGTCTCTGCCCACCAACACGGTGGCTGTAAAAGCCAGTACCAAGGCTCCCAAAGCAAAGAGCTCCTCCTCAGAGTCTGACAGTTCAGATTCAGACACGCCTGTTACTAAAAAACCCGCAGCAGATGCTGGACTGAGTAATTCTATAGGAAGAAACTGTATTAAACAGTTGCCAAATGATATTCAGGGACCATTTGCCAGCCCAGGCCGTGGAAGGGGGCGTGGATCGGGAGACGATTGTTTCTGGAGAGGACCCAGGGGCCGTGGGTTTCGTGGGATGATGAGGGGCCAAGGCCATGGGAGAGGAGCAAACCCTGGCTTCTTCTATAACTACAGCAGTGAAGGCCAGAAACAGAGGCAGTTAAATGAATCTGCGACAAACGCTTCTGTTGTTGTCCAGGTGAGTGACTTGCACAGTCAGGGGACACCTTTCTCTGGCAGCTTAAACTATTCAAAAAGTCTGTAGGATGAGAGTAATCCATGAAAGCAGAAATAGCTTAAGGGGATGAAGGCTGATCTTAACTTAGTAAATCTGTTATTTATCATATCTCCATTTGTCAGCCTGAGGAAGCGTTTGTATTTAAGTGATTGTACTACACATCTCAAAACAAAGCACTCAGATGAGTACCTTACCCTTCTCAGAGCTTCTCACAATCCATACAGCATAAACATTATCTTCTAGTTTTAGTAATACAGTAATTAAGTCAATGGGATACTGTTGTTTTTTTTTCACAGAATCCCGTGGAGGTTCCCAAGAGAGACTATAGTGTGTTACCTCTTCTAGCTGCTCCACCCCAAGTGGGAGAAAAGATTGCCTTTAAGGTAAAGAACTCTGGAAATACCAAATGTTAATGGGCTAAAATTGCTTCATTTGGGCCACTCTAAGCTTCTGACCTAATAGTTTCTCTAAAAAATTCTCTTGTTGTAAAGTCTGACTTGGATTTTTACAAAGGTTTGGAGCCTGTGCATAAGTTAAATGCATTTCTTTAGACTTTCTGTATTTGTGTAACACAAAGAAATGTTGTGTCTGCTGTCATTTCAGTGTGAATTTCCATGCATATATTGTTATTTCTCTAGATACCTTTTCTACAATATTATTGCCAATCTTACCATACAAATAATTACACTTCACTGCAAAAACTTACAATTTGCTATTTGTATTTCTTTCAACAGCGCTTGGAACTAACTGAAAATTACAGTCCTGAAGTTTCAGACTATAAGGTACTGATTTTCTTTCCTCCCATAATTCACTCACAGAACTATTATAGGTGAGGTATGGCTTTAAATATTTTGAGGTTGTGCACTGTTTTTCTTTGCATCCACTTGGCTCCAGAGGCCATTCCTGGTGCAGCAGTAAAAATGAAAACTAATTGAAAATTTGAAAGGTGAATAAAAATAAAAAAAGTTAATTAAAAAAAAAAAGCCAAACCCAACTGCAGGTATTATAAATGATCATTGACATTTTGGAGATGACAAAAAACACAGACCTTCAACTAGAAAAATGTAGATGTATTTGAGTCTGCTGTGGTTTCAAGTTAGGGCAAGTTCTTGAAACTGGTGCAAGTAAAATTTTGTAGCTACTTGAGATAACTTGGCTTCTGGAGAAGTACTGAGTTAAACTAAAAAGTCAGTGACAGTAAGTAAACTTTGGTTGCCAGTAGCTACAGATTGCTGAGCTTTAATTCTCTGCAGATTTTATACACAGAGATAGGAAATTTCCTCTAGAATTGATCAAGTAGCACAGGGGTTGTAGATATGGAACAGTTATCCAGTGCTGAAGTGTATCTTACCTGGTTCTTTTCTTGTTGCTTTATGAAGGAGGCAAAAATAATCAGTTGGAATGCTGATAAAAAACAGATCGAGCTCGAGATCCTTTCAGCACCAGCAGGACAAAGTACGTACCTTGTTGTCATGTGCATCACTTGGCAAACAGCTCATGT
This sequence comes from Corapipo altera, assembly GCF_003945725.1. NCBI lineage: Eukaryota > Metazoa > Chordata > Aves > Passeriformes > Pipridae > Corapipo > Corapipo altera. Next base: position 3,302,239 of record NW_020884913.1, read on the forward strand.
TTCAGGAGTATTCCCAATTTCCTTGGGTTCATTCTCAACACATCCCTTCCCTCCTCATTCCCTCCCCAAAAAGTCTCTTTAAATGGAGGAGTTCTAACCCTTGCTAGTTGAACTGAAGATGCTCGTGGGCATTTACCAAAGTGAATTTCTTCAGTCAGTCTGAGTGCTCAGTAACTCAGCTCTAGTGTGGCTTCATTTTCTGAAGAAAGCTGAAATCAATATATGGAATTACAGAGAAGATGTGAGACCATAATGCCATTCTTTGCAACATCAGTGAAGCCACTGCCTTCAGTGGATGTGGAAGTGAGTCCCTGCAGTGACAAGGTGCAGTTCCTGAGGCCTGAAACAAGGAATGTTTCTGGAACTGAGTGGGTGTCCTGCAGTTGCCATTGAAGCCAGACTTAATGAATTGTCATATGGATATTTTTCTCAAACTTAAGCAACATATTGTTACCTTTTTTGTACATGTAGTATATGAGCCACCTTAATTTTGGTGTGTAGTATTCAGCTCTACCTCAGATTTTTTTTTGTTGGAATTAGAAGCCCAAACACACAACTGTAAACTAAACAGAACAAAACTGGGGTTTGAGTAAACATTTAAACTTTTGTTGTTGTCGTTTATAGTTAATTGAGTTGTTTGTTTGTTTTTAAGTTGCTAAGGAGCCGGGGAAATTCGATCTGGTTTACCAGTCTGCAGATGGAGCAGAGCTGATCGAGTATGCTGTCCCTCAGGACACCAAGGTACGTGAGTCCTGCTTTGAATCCTGTTACCAGTTTTGCATAGCTGATACCTGCCCTGCTTTATGGCTCTGTGCATCTCAGGGAGATTCCCTTTACAACAGTGGGAGTAATCTGATTAAAATAAATGGAAGCAAATAAATGTTCCTTCCTAGCAAGAATGTGCATGATCACGAGGTAAGAATCACTTCTTGCATATTTCTCAATTAACTGGGGTCAAAGCCAGTCATCTAATTAACTTTTTGTTTTGGCTAATAAAATAAACAACATCATGTCTCACAGAGTATCCATTCTTTCAAGCTTATTGATTTCATGCACTGTTGTTCTTACCTGCATCGTCCCTTGTCCAGGATGTCAGGCAGGTTGAGGTTCATCAAGAGGATCAATGAATCACAGGAATGAGCCTTTGTTCAGGCCTAGACAAAGAGTAATGACAGAGAAACTGCATCTGTTGGTGTAGCTGGTACCTGTTAAGTGTTGTCTGTGCTTTGTTTTCAGATAACTGAAAGCTGGGATGCCCTGATAGAGCCAAGACTGATTGTTGAGCCTCCAGTCAATGGATCCAACGTTGCAAATGGAACCATCTAAAATGTGAAAAAATGTACATAATTGTATGGACTTGTTTTGTGAAATGCTGCCTTCTGGTTCTGAGGGTGGCAGGTGCACTGGTGGATATTTTAAAGCAATAAATTGCTTTAAAAAGAAGTATGACAAAAGAAAAACATTTTTTTTTTCCTTAGGGTGTGTTTTTATGTAATACAGGAAGACTTTGTTTAGTATAATACAGATATGTTGGGGTTTTTTTTCTTAATATTTCTATCCTACTGCAGTGAGCTGCAGAACTGGAATGGTTTGATCAGAAGATAAAATACAACCTTGTACTGTCAGTAACTTATTGAAATGTCTGGGTTTGGCTAGAACCATATAACTGTCCTACAGAGGTCATTTTTATTTAAAAATTAAATACTGTTGATATGCAAACCTCCTCCTCTGCTGCTGCTGAGCATCATACAAATGCAATGAGTTTGCAGTTACTTACAGAGTTCATCTGAACATGTCCCAGAAATCCATGTGGATTTCAAGCTTCTGTAATTTTGAGGCATATAAATAGTAGTGATAACTCAACCTTGCTTAGAACCAGGGGAAAATAACACAAACCCCCAGGAAAATTGTGCCCCATTGTGTTAATCTGTGTAGGCTCAGAAAACCCTTTTGTTTGCTTCTTTTAGATCAAACCCTTTTGCTCTGTAAGAGCTGTGCTGCCTTTCTTCTTTCTTTCCCAGCAGCACAGTGGGTCACTGGGTGCTGGCAATGTGCTGCACTGACAGCTCTGATAATTATTAACATTGAGGGGACAACTTGTACCTCTGTACACCTGGCAAGTCTTACTTACACTTCCAGATAATCCCTGTCCTGGGTAGTTGACTCTTACAGAGAAGACATGGAAAAACCCCAAAAACTCTAGATACAAACAAACACCTGAGAAACTACATGGTGGTTTGCTAATATGTGCTCTGACTAGTGCATGATTACATTAAAATACTGCACATCTTTCCATTAGCCCTATTAAAATGTCTTGTTTGTGAAGGAATCATTTTTATACAAGTAAAACTGATTTGTGTATTGTGGTTCTCTTTAGTTGCCATTATTTCATGCTAGAATTTGGGTTTTTTAGAGAAATGGACTGTTAGATTCACGTGTGGCTGTTCTTGCAAACTGGACAAGAAGAAGATGCCAGACACTAGCACAGTGATGCTGAGACAGTGGGGATTAATGGAAAGATTGTTTTTCTAAGGGAAATTGTTAATTTTTAATTCTTAAGAAATTGTAAAAGCTAAGTGCAAGTATTTCACAGCACTGTTAGAGCAGGACTCGCCTCTTGTTCCACTGCCTACACTGTGTTTTGGCCAGTTCAGGACCTCAGGAAGTTCTCAAGTAATTTCAAGGAAGCAAAGAGAGCAGTAACTTCATTAGCTATGTAAATGGTAATTAATTTTTAATGTTAAAACGTTATTGTCTTTTAGACAAAAGGAGTGATTTGGCTTCCTCAAAACCAGAATTTCGAGCCCTCTTTGACAATGGGGAACTTAAATTGCTCATCTGAGCTCTAAACATCCTGTGCTCTGCTCCAGAAGCAAAAGCTACAGTTGCCAGGGCGTATATTTACCCTTTTTATTTGCATACCTTTGTATCAGTAGATACCAAATGAGTGCTGCAGAAGGTACCGAGCCTTCGAAAGATGACAATGGCTTGTTCCAGATAAGCCCAAGGAGTTCGTTCACTATAGGAAAATCAAAAATGTAATCATTAAGAGCCGCTCCTTGGTCCAGTCACCGGTAACACACGCACAACACAGCTCTCTAAGAATGTTCCTTTGCAGTCTCTGTCAGCCACCACCTCTCAGGCTCCCCCGGGTGTTTGCATTTCCTCTGACAGCAGTTACAAAGTCCTGATCAGCCCATCCCAACCGTGCTGTAAGTGCATGGCACCGTGCCCATCTCCTCGAAACTGAAACTCCTCCACCCTCCGGTATATGAGAGACTCTGTCCCTGAAGGTTTGCTCCTGTCACAGCCTTGCAGCTCCAAATGCCTCCTCTTGTCCTTTCTGCACCTGTATCTGTCACTAAGCAGTGACTCAGAGCCCTGAGCAGCTTATCCTGAAGGAGTACTGCAAGACTGGAGTGGTAACTGATGTGGGTAGGGGTCCACGTTAATCTCTACAATGTAGGTTTGCAACGACCATCCAGATTTAATTCAGTCTTACAAAAGAAATGACTAGGAATTCATTTCAGCTGTAACAGATGACTCACCATTGCCTCTTTTGAGTGCTTTATACAATTCCTGATCATTTTTAGAAGCCCCTAAGGACTAATGACTACATGATTGTGTGCTAATACTTTTTAACAACATTAAAAGGAACCTCAGCAGTTCTCCACAGAAGGTGTCCTTTGCCCACTGGACGAGAGAGCACACAACTCCTTCTGCTGCAGACCCCCAGGCTCTGTTTAAATTCTGGGGGGCCACAGAATTTGTGGCAGGCTGCTCTGTTTCATCCATGCTGCCAGCGTGGGTGGAGAAGTACAGAGAGCCCTGAGCAAGACCCTGGGTCACCGACAGACAGGGCAGAAGAAGGAGGAGTAAGAATTTGGAATCAGGTTAGTTAAAACGGGAGTAGTTGCACCTGTTGCTATTCAGCATCAATGTTCCTGTTAGGAACAGCGATTATTCAACAGTTAGACTGAGGAAAAGAAAAAAAAACATTCGCGGAATACCTTCTGTTGTGATGGCTTCCACATTCACAGCGCGGTAACCCGTGCTTTAAAAACGCTGGGTTGACATCAGCTGTTGGAACCAGGTGATGTTTAAGGTCCTTTCCAACCGAAGCCGCTCTACGAGTCTATTTGATCTTCAACAGCCAGGTTACCCATAGCTCAGAGCAGCCTAGATTTGGGGGTCATCCCTTCCCCGAGCCCCAAGCAGGAGCTTGCGGGTTGTGACCGCGGCAGCTGCCGGACTGCGCTGGGGTGTCCCGAGTTCCCTTTGTGGGGGTTCCGGACGAGAGCGGGGCTGCAGGGAGCTATGGGGGGCTGCGGGGGGCTATGGGGGGCTGCAGGAGGCTATAGGGGACTATGGGGTGCTGCAGGGGCTGCGGGGCCGGCAGCCCCCGTGGGCACCGCACCCGACATCACCCGCTGCGGTTCAGAAACCAAACTCGAGGTCTTTGGGCTCGGTGAGTGACGCTGCCCCGACCCCCCGCCCCGGAGCCCCTCGACCCGGTCCACCCGCGGCCCCGGTGCGTGGAGGGGTGTGAGTTCAGCCCGGGGGTCTCGGGCGGCCGGTCCCGGTGCTCCCCCGTGCCCATCCCGGGGCAGAGTCCGCAGTACCCGGGGCTGCCCGGTCCGGGGGACGGGCAGGTGCTGCCCCTCCCATCGGGCGGGGACGGGACACGCAATTTTCCGGAAAGCCCCGGCCCCAGTTTCGTTTTTTCCAGACCCGGTTTCGTTTCTCCATCCCCAGTTTCATTTCTGGTTGTTCGGAGCAGCGGCGGACGCGGCGATGGCGACGCTGGAGCCGGAGCTGAGCCTGGCGGGGCTGGAGGAGGAACTGACCTGCTGCATCTGCCTCTGCCTCTTCAGCAGCCCCGTGACAGTGCCCTGCGGCCACAACTTCTGCGCCGCCTGCCTGGAGCTCAGCTGGGCCGGGCTGTCGGAGGGGTTCAGCTGCCCCCAGTGCCGCACCACGTTCGCGGTCCGCCCGAAGCTGCAGAAGAACACGGTGCTGTGCCGCGTGGTGGAGCAGCTCCAGGGCCGCGCTGGGGCCGGGGGTGAGGAGCAGGAGGAGGATGGAGGGGCGGCGAAGTGCGAGGCGGAGGAGCCCCCCGTGTACTGCGACAGCTGCCGGGAGGCGCCGGCCGTGCAGACCTGCCTGACCTGCACCGCGTCCTTCTGCGCCGAGCACCTGCGGCCGCACCGCGACAGCCCCGCCTTCCGCGACCACCAGCTCTGCCCGCCCCTGAGAGACCTCCAGTACCGCAAGTGCCCCTCGCACAACCGGCTCTTCGAGTTCTTCTGCAGCAATCACGGCAGCTGCATCTGCTCCCTCTGCCTGCTCGGGCACAAAGTGTGCCACACCATCCCCTTGGAACAGGCTAAAGTTAATGCCCAGGTGAGCAGCTGCGGGGGGGCTGGTGCCCTTCGGGGCTGGAACATCCTCCCAGGGACACCCTGGAGCCTCCCTTCGCTCCTTCAGGGAGGGTGAGGGGGAGGCTGGACCAAGACTTGGACTGTAAATCTTGCATCTGGCCTTGGGAGACTGTTATCTCCCTCCCAGGCACATCTTCAGATTGATTCCTTGTGTTTTCCTCCTCTCTGCAAGGAGAGAGTCATTCCTTGCATTTTCCTCTCTCCAAGATGTTGCTCAAGGGCCAGGGTTCTGGGAAGGTGCTGTCATGGGGCTGATTGCCAGCTCCTGGGCTGGGCTGGGCTGACCAGTGAGGTCTTCTACACTCCCGGTGTCATCCAGAACTCCAGGCCTCCTCTGGTGCCAGGGCTCACTGCGTGGCCTTCTCACAGGCTGACCCAAGGGGTTGTGGACAGACATTGCCCTGTGTATGTTTTTAAGACTCAAAGAATTATAGAAGTAGCCTAGGGAGATCTCCAGCACATAGGAAGTGCTCTTCTCCAGCCAGAAGGAGATTCACAGAGTGGAAGCTTGGCCTTCATATCTTACAGTGCAGCTGAAAATTGGAGGGTAGTTGAGTAAAGCATGCTTGAAAAGTTCAGGTGGCCAAACTCTCATCTATTTGGTGAGTGTGTATACAGCTTTCCTGCAGAACTCATCCCTGACTGAGCTTAGCAGCATCTTGAGCTAAAGGAACAGGTAGCTCACATCTGAGTGATAAAATTCTCAAAATGAGAGGGGTGAACAGTACCATTAACTTTGTGCCCAAAGCCCAGCCTGAGAGCTAACATTTATTCTTAGCATGTGAACTGCTGAAAGCACTCAGTCCTTATCAAGAGAGTGAGTCAACAGTGTGCATCTTGCTTCTGGGAGAGGTGGAGCTGCAGGGAGGGTGTGGGTGCCACAAGGCACATGTATGCAGGACAGTACTTCTACATCCTGGGAGGTTTCGGGAGAGATAGGTTTTAAACTGCTGGTACTAAATACTTACAAGGTTCTTTAAAACTTTCTGTGAACATGATTCTTATTCAGTGAGTGTGACCCAATGCAACTTCTTCTCTGACATAATTTCTGATCTCTCCTATTGCAGGTGATGCTGAAGAAGAAACTCATGATGCTGAGTAATCAGAGTGAAAGAGCTGCTCAGGCAATGAGCACTGTGAAAACCAACCAAAGCCAATCTGCTGTAAGTGGGTAACTGTTCAAAGTGCTGTCGGGTTGCTTGGCACACGCTGGCCACTGTGTGGTGTTGCTGATTGTGCCCTCGTGACAACGGCTGTAGTACTGAGGTTGGATTGGCAGGAGAAGATGTTATTAGGAAAGAACGGAAAAGAGGCATTTTGGCAGGGCCAGGCAGCTCTGTGGGATATGGGAGTAAACCAGGCACTATGTGTTTAATGCCCCCATTCCTTGCGAGTGAAGCAGTTTTCTTTACAAACTACATAGAAATACTCGGCTCTTTTATTTCCTGTTTCAAGTAAGAGAAGCCTAAATGTTCCTCAAAGGTTTTTGTGCAGTAGCAGTAAGAGTACTTTGTTCACAAACTGTTCTTTTGAAACCAGTGTCTGTCTGCTCTTGTCTGCTCCAGGAGACAGCTTCCAGAAAGAAGGATTTGATCAGAAGTGAGTTTTCAGAAATGAAAGCTATAATCGAAGAAAGAGAAAATGAGGTCATGAAAGCAATTGTAGATGAAGAAAAGAGAGTCTGGAACAAGTTTGATTATATTTATGGTGTTCTGGGAAATAAGAAGAATGAAATTCAGTCTCTCAGAGATCAGATTGAGACGGCACTGACTGAAAGCGATGACATTCTGTTTATGAAGGTATTATGTCCTTTAAATGTGAATCCAATTCTTCATGTTTCTAGAATGCAGAATCACAAAAACCTACTGTGGTCATCCTGCTCTCCAGACACTTCCAGTCAAATGGTACTGCAGTTGTGTGCAAGAACCTGCTATGAAAGGATGTACCAATGAGTACACAAATATCAGTGAAAGAACACTAAAATGGTGTCTGAATGGTCAGTTCAGCCATTACCTCTGCCACAAACAGAGGGGCCAACAGGCGAGAGACCTCATCTCCATGAGGTGCTGCAGTTCTGTCCAGATCCTTCTCATTGTTTCAGATATCAGTTGGGAATTAAGGCATGTGGGCTGCTGCTGAAATTTTACCCTGGGTTGTGTCCAACTGTAGCCTTTGTGCCATTTTAAATAACCTGGTTATATTTTAACGTCTGTGCTACGCAAGGTGGTCTGCCCAAATCTTCCATCTGTCATTTCAGAGAGCAGTAGCACTGCAGCGAACATCACCAAAAGAAGCTTTCGTTCCTGTGGTTGAAATGGACCAAAATGTGATGAATTCCACTTATAAGTTTGCTGTTAACCTCAAAGAAACACTGAAACTTGCAGTAGTGGTTCAGTATAAGGAGAGAAAAGCAGAAGGTACTGTATCACTGAGAAAACTGGCATTTTCTTCTTTGGCTGTGAGCTCAAATGAGGGATCTTCCCTCTCCAAATATAATTTAAAAAAAAAGTGCAACAAGTACAGTTGGTTAATGTAAATTGTGTCTTCCAACCTCTGCAGTCCTCCCTGCATTTCCACACAAAACCATCACAGTGTGGGCTAAATTAGGAGACAAAACATGCCAGTGTCTCTTCACTGTTATCTGTAATCTGTAATTGGATAAGTTGATGAGTATCATGATCCTACACCCTTCTGGCACAGCTCAGCCTTTCTTCCCTAGAGTAATTTATGGTGTCATTATGTAGCAGGCTTGGATGTGGTTAGGACATGGATTTGAGGGGAGACATGAAACTCTTTAGAGTGACAGGACTTGGGTTACCCAACTGTCAAGGTGCTGATTGTGTAAGTCCTACTTACTGGGTTAAGCAAAACTGGGCCATGGGGATGCACTTTCCATCTCTGCTGAGTGTCCCTTCAGTTCTATTCACATAACGGATAAATAAGACTGAAAAATGTCCTCACTAATGCCTTTCTTTGTAGTTACTGTGCATTTCTGTGTACTGGCAATACCAACCATAATGTAAAATATTGCCATTGCAGCCACACCTGGGAAAACTATGGGCCCTCCAGTGGCTCCTAGAGACAAAACCCCTGTTGGAAGAAGGCCTCATCAACTACGTAAGCACTAAAGAAATCATCCTCTCCTAACTATGGTTTTACAAATAAATAAGAGTTCAAGCAGTTACCCCAGAGCTGTTTGCTGTAGTGGTGATGCAGAGATTATCTCTATGAGCACCTTGGCATGGGAAAGGGAGGGTGCTTTGGGATGTTTAGTGATGGATGCCTTGTGAGCTGGAAAGCAGTGAACTGCTTTCTGCCCACACTGGTGTCAGTGTGGGCTGTAAAGCAAAGCAGAGCTTCCCCACCCTCTGGTTCTTTCAGGGTTTTTTAATTTGTACCAAACACCTCTTGGCTTGTTTGATGGATTTGCACGTATTGAATTCTGCTTATGGGCTGTTCATGTTCTGTTATTTTAGGTGCTCCCTCACAAGATCGTTCCCACAAAGAGAGAACCCTTTCCCACACTCCAGCCACTCCGCAGGAGAAGGCAAATACCAGTAAGTGGTGATTAAAGGAGCCTTACTCAAACATTTTGCTGGCCACATCTTGCCTACAGTGTAGGGCTGGGGTGATGGAGAAAAGTCTTTGTGGCAGGTTATACTGGGGCCTTTCAGTGCTGTTTTATTCCAGATACCAGCATTAATGGGCACTGTAGTCTGTTTGGAAGATCTTTCATATTTTCCTTTGGAAATAAATCCAAGTGTTAAGAAACCACTTCTGTTACTCCCACAGAGCTCTTGACAAAAGGTCCTTTCCATTCACAAGTCCTGGGTGTGGAGCACTCACTGGGGTCTGTTGGGGAAGATGGAGTTTAATAGACTTGTATGCTCCTGTTGCTGCACTGAAGTTCTGTTGTAAAAAGAAAAGGAGTAGTCTGTGCCTCATGGGAACAGGTATCTTGCCTCTTGCCTGAACATGCAGCATCCTGGAGGAAAGAAATATTCCAGGGTCATATTTCCTATGACTCTGGAAATAGGAGGCAAATAGCAGGTTGTGTTTCCTGTGCAGCTTTTCGGTGTGGGTGTATTTGTACCTGGCTTCAACATGCTGGACTGTCAGCTCCATCCACTGCTGCAGCTTCAGAGGAGCCATGACAATGGTGTTACAGCTGACACAGTCTTATCAGTGGCTTTTCATTCCCAGTAGAACTCACAGTCTGCTTTTTCTTTTTCCCCCTCCAGAGGAGAAAAAGAAACCTGCTAAAGTTGGTAAGTCCAAACTTTCAGCATGCTTATTCTAATTTTCATTGACGGCTCTTAAAATGATAAGCAGATGGTCATTAGTGTTGGTAAATTGAGTGTTGGTCAATAGTGATGGTGTAATGATCACCAGAGTGATCAAACACTGACAGAGTTTGTACAGAGACAGTGGGATTTTCAAAACCTGACAAGATGGGGAATAACCTGAGCTAATATTGAAGTTAACCTGGTGTGGAGCAGGAGGTTAAACCAGATAATCTCCAACCTGAGTGTGTCTGTGGTGGTGTGTTAAACATGCAGGGTTTCTTTCCCAAACTGGCCAAACTCTCTTTTCTTCTGTCCACACAGCACCAACCACAGCACCAACCACAGCACCAAAAACTGCAACTGCTGCTGCTGCAACTAAAGAGCTTATTGACAGCTTTCTGAAGAAATCCAGAGAGGAGCTTCTGCAGTGTAAGACACTCAATATTACACTACTTAAAGATGAACTTTCTGCACTTATTGTGCTGGTGTTATGTGTCCTCTGTAGCTACCTAACAGAAATACTTCTGAGGAGGTTTTGTTAGCTTAATAGGCTATCAGCTGGTTGTTACAAATGAAGGAAATTTTTGGAGGAAAAAGGGGTAGGAGTTTTTTAAATAGTTCTTTTTCCAGATGAATCAAATTTGTCTCCAGTATTTGTGTATCTTTATGAAGATAAATGAAGTTTTCCAAGTAATGGCTTTGGTTTCCTCCAAAATAATGGCATTAGGGTAGCCTAGAAATATGGTGTAATGCACTGAATTTGTTTTTAATGAAATGCAGGCTTTTATGTGAGCCCAGGATGGCTTGTTAAGATGCTGTACAACATGGGTATACCTTTTGCTGCCAGATCAAAGATCCCCTTCTTTTTCCAGCATTTATTTGGGTGGTGAAGGAATCCCATGGGGATGCAGGAAGGAAGGAAACTCGCCCTTCATTTGCCTGCTGTGTAACATGGAGCTGCAGTTAAACTCAGAAGGTTTTGCTGAGGCCCTCAGAACTGCCTGCACTGAGGAGGAGAGCAGAGCTGGGAGATGAACATGCATGGGAACAAGTGCTTGGGCAGGACAGGATAAATAAATAAAAGTGCTTTGCTCTTCAGTACCTTCACACGATTCATGTCATTGCAGATACTGCTCAAATCACCCTGGATTACAACACAGCTCATAACAACGTGATGCTGTCTGAGAACTACACCAGGATGTCCGTCTCAGACACCTTCAGGGGTCACAACCCTCACCCTCAGCGCTTCACCGACTTCCGCCAGGTCCTGGGGTTCCAGTGCTTCAAGAGGGGGATCCACTACTGGGAGGTGGAGCTGCAGCAGAACAGCTTCTGTGGCATCGGGGTGTGCTACGGCAGCATGGCCCGGCACGGCCCCGAGAGCCGCCTGGGCAGGAACAGCAGCTCCTGGTGCATCGAGTGGCTCAACAACAGAATATCATCCTGGCACGACGACGTTGAAAAGTGCTTACCCAGCACAAAGGCCACCAGGATTGGTGTGCTGCTCCACTGCGAGGGGGGCTTTGTGATCTTCATGGCGGTGGGGGAGAAGCACAACTTGATCTATAAATTCAAAGCCCAGTTCACCGAGGCCTTGTACCCTGCCTTCTGGCTGTTCTCCAGTGGCACTGTGCTCTCTCTCCTTTAAATGAAACAGTAAGGTCTCCTATCTTAGTTTAGTTCACCTAGATACTTATATGCACGTAATCAAACCCAAAGTCTCAAAGATCTGAGGCAAAAATTATTAGCTCTTTCAAGCGGTTTGGGAAATCTGCTGATTCTTTGGTCTGAAGCCTTTAGATAGTGATTTAGCAAAATGCTGATGATAGTAAAAACTACAATGAAAGGTTTTGCAAAGACTTTGATTGCCCTAAAATCAAAGTCATGGTATGAGCCATTGTTAAATCTCTTCAGTAGCTGCTGTGGCTTCTGTGGTTGACTGTAAAGGAGCCCCAGAATTAATGTGTTCCACAGGTAACCATAACCCCTTTGAGAAAGAAACAGGAAGAATTCCTTGACAAATTCAGGTTCCAGGCTTTGAGGGAGCTCTCAGTGTTGCCTTTTTGTCTATACACAGACTGTTCTTCATACACAGGTTCTCAGTGTATGACTCCATGAGATGCTACAGAAAGAGCTACTGAAATCAATAAGTCCAGGTCTTATGGCACGAAGTTGTAAAAGCCAATATGACAGATCTCATCAGAATGGAAATGCAGAGACTTTTAGAGTTGATGGGAAAGAAATGGTGTTAAAATCACCAGGGAATAAATGACATTGACTCTGGGAATACACCAGAGAGTCTTCGGGAAGACATCCTGCAGAGCAGTGATGTGTGTGCTGTGATAACACAGTTTGTGGGATGAAGTATTCTGTCTCATCTACTGACCCAGAACATGCTTCACATCTTCACACTGAAGGCTCTTTAGTGTTGGGGGTTCTTTTGTGTGCTGAGGAGTTCAGGGGGTGCATTTTTGGCTTGCATATGGAGCAGAAATCTGCTGTTTGCTTAAAGCAGGGTCTTCTGTGATAAAGCTTTTGCTCTTTGTGAGGTGGGATATTCTCTGCTGGTGTTGTTCAGGTGGTAGAAGCTGGATTTCTTGTATGTTTTTGGGACTCTGATTTGAGGAGTCTCAAGACGTGCACAGGACCTAGAAAATGCTGTTTCTTCTCTGCATGAAGCCTGTGGGCAGACAGGTGAGTCCTTTGAAACATGCAGGGAATTAGCACAAAGGAGAACATACATCCATTCCTACTGGGATGGATTTTTAATTCTCCTGGCATTCTTTGCTTTGGGTTGTGATATGTCTTCAGAAGTTCTGTGTACAGAGGAATCTGTACTTCCTACTTACAACTTTAAAACGATTTGTATTGTTTGTATCAAGGTATTTGGATCTCATAATTATTGGGTCTGTATCTTGTTGATGCCTCTGGACTTACTGTGGTAGCTCCTATTTCTTGTAGCCCATGAAGAAGCTCATATGAGAGACTTCCTGGACTTTGATTTGTAAAACTCCCCTTGTGGGACTTGGTGAAATAGAACACAAAGCCACTGCTGGCAGTTTGGCAGGGAATTGTTAGAAGGCTTAAAAGATCCTCTGTGATACATTCCACATTAGCCAAAGTGCTTTAGAGAGAGACTTTCAGGGCTTGGTGTCTCTATTTTCACTTGGTTTGTAAAGTCTTGGTACTTTGTCAAGGATAGCCTAAGTTTGATTTCTTCCATTTCTTTGGCCAAGATAGGATATGGAATTGATGGTGGATCTAAAAGTGCCACAGCTGTCTCTGGAGCAGTTGTACTATTTCAAGGGTCTCCACTCTCCAAAGCACAGTTAGCACTGAAACTAACAACCTAAGCAGAACTCTTTAAAAGGTGTGGAGGGAGGATATGTCCTGCTGGGAGCCAACAATGAGTGACAGACTGGCTTTTCTGCCCTTCCAGTTTGTCAGCATTGAGGGACAAGAGCAGTTTCCTCTGAGAAATCCTTTAGCTGCTTGGCAGTGCCAAGGGGCTGCAGATCCACTTGTAGGTGCTGAAGGATACTCTGTCCCCTTGGGACAAAGGTTTGTGCAGTGGAGAAGGTCCCCATTCTCTGTTGCCTCTTGACTGAAAAGGGGTGTCAGTACTGACCTCGAAGTTTTTGGGCTTCTGTAGCCACAGTCTGGAGTGACACCCAAAGTCAAGAGCAGCTTTTATTCTGGACAAGGTGGGAATTCTTGAAATGTGACGTTGGTGAATGACCAACAGTATGGAAGACAGAAGGTGTCCTGGATTACGAGGCAGTGAAACAAGCCTGCCACTGTACTCCTGGTCCTATTTTTTGCTTTCTTAATGCTATGAATGACTAGAAATCATAGAAGGAAATTCTGTTAATTTGGAATGAAATCAGAAATACGTAATGGAATCGCTGGATTTCTGAAAACTCTTGTTTTGGTTAGCTTCAGATATCTTGGATATATTGAAACATTAGGGTGATATAATATTAAGAAAAATATTAGTTACGGCATAATAAGTGATGATTCAAAAACCTTTTCAACACAACTGAAGTGGTTGTACTTGGGCAGTAACTATCAAAGCTATACTGGTTTTAAAGAAAACATCTGTAGAAGCATGTATTTTAATTGTACTTGTCTTGTTAATACTACAAAGAACTCAGTTTAGATATAGAACTAGTTCTGGTGTCAATAACACCATGAGGATGTGGATTGATTGGCATTTTAATGTACAAGTGAGAGTAAATCAAGAAACAGTTGCTCACTGAAAAATAAACTAATCCGTTTAAATTTAATCTTTTCTTCAGTGAAACACATCAGTAAAACATTGTATTTAGAAAAAGAAATGCTTATGTAGTTATCTTTTGGCTGCAGTGATGTATCAGCCAGGTACTTCAGTATGTGTATGGTGTGTTATTCCATGTAGTTGTGTCACCTGGGTGTCCCCACCAGGGCCACCAACATGGATTTTATGCCATCTGGTCCCTGGCCTGTAACTGCTGCAGGAGCTGACTGGTGAATTGTGATAGTTTGAATTCAATAAACACTGTCAGTAAACCCCAACTCTCAATGTTTTTTTCTGTGCTCAGAGTTGAAGCAAAGCAGTGAGGGAGGCAGAAGGGAAGACAGAGCAGAGTACAAATAACAGGTCCTTTACTGCATAATTCCCTGAGTTATACAAGAAGTGGGTAAGAGAGGAAAGGAGAGCTGCAGAGGCTGTGGTGTCCTCTGGGCTGTCCTAGATCTCCTTCCCCTGAGCTACACACTCATTACCAGCTAAGAACAAGGGGAACATCCTGACCAGTAACAGAACTGGAACCTTTTCAAGTAAACAAAAACATGGTCATCAGCTGGAGGAAGAGGAACAACTAAGGACTCAGTGTGGGATTGCTTAAAAAACCCTCAGGTGATGTCCAGCATCTGCCAGCTTAAGGTACACCCAGAAGCAGCAATGGGTGATGATTCCTAATATTACCCAGTGAAATCAAACTAAAGGGAGTGTGGTTTGCAAGGTGCTGCCTCCCCATATGGGCAGTGGAAAACAGCTCAGCAGGGAGCTGTTCTGGTGGCTCAATATGTTTAAAAATCAGCCCAAACAAAGGCATCCATGAAACAAGTTCAGCATTTCCTTTTCCACTTAAAGTTCTCCAAGTCAGTTGGGCTGATGAAAGTTTTGGGGAAGAAACTCTCTGAAGAGTTCCCAGAGACTCAAACAGTATTTCTTGATCAGCATAAAACAAAACAACAAAACAGCAAAAACTAGGGGAGGAAAAATCCTCATCTTCACTAACCATGATGGCCCTGGGATTAGGAGGTCAATCAGGTCTGTCAGAGCTTGGTCTCAGTTTCCAAAGCCAGAGAAATAGATATTTTAAGCCCATATAAACTTGACTGTGACTATAGCCTGGGTCTTGAGCAAGTACTGAGATCTTCAGGAAGTCAGCAGGCTCATTGCTCATACAAGGTCTATTTTCTTCCTTGCTAATGACATTTCCTCTGGATTTAGCTTTGTGAACACTTTTTCACAGCAAAAAGAAAAACTGACTTGGACTCCAAATTGTACTCTCTGGGAAAACATGTGAAAGTGTTTATCAGGATGTTCCCTATTTTAATAAACTGTATTTGGCTAATGTTTAACACCCTGCATTTCTACACCCAGTCCTCTGACTCCCTCCCATTTGTTCCCCCCTTCCCCATTCCCTCCCAATTAAGTGGCTGCTACTTCTCAAATAATCAATATGTCAGTTAAAAACATGTCACGGCGTGGCCATTGTACGACTCCCATTCAAAGTTCATGTCATTTAGACTTTCATTGGCAGCTATTTTGTCCCATTAAAAAGTTCAAGACAGCAATTTGTGAATCTTGCTCAGCCAAGTAGAACTGTGGAAAAAAAAAAAAAAAGGAGTCATTTCAAAAGTCAATTAATTGTGGCCTGTCAGAGGGCTCCTCATTCAGATTTTTGCAGGCCTTGTCACGGGCTCACATCTGTCAGCCCCGTGTTTCCCAGGCTGCAATCAGATGCTGTTACACGGGAAATAATGGGTTTATTCACACCATTTATTGGGCTCTATGTGGTAGACACATTTGTATATCATTTTACGGTGTAGCAATTCCATTTACATAAAATACAGGCAATTATGGGAGTCTGGCCAAAGCACTGAGGGAGGGTGGGAGGAGCCACAGTTCAAATAATGAAAGCTAATTGAAAAGAGGCAGATAATTTAGGTGAAAACACCATCATGAGCAATTCTTGATTCTAAATCAGTTCAACAAAACTTTCAGAAGTCAAGTTAGCTGTATTTTGTCTGTGCTTGTATTAAGCTCCTTAATGTCTTTCAGTGTAAGAAAAGAAAACATACTTTTTACAGCACCTATGTTCCATTTTAAAAAGGAAGTAGTTCTTGGGGATTTTTTGTTTTGTTGGTTTTTTTTTTTTTCCCTCAAGGGTAGTTTCCTACCCCCCTAGCTTAGAGAGAGTTTCCACATTCATCTGTAAAGGAAAAGAAATCAAGCAGAGATTGGGGAGGAGAAAAATATCTGGAGAAAAAGCACATTGCATGTAGACAGAGCTAAACATATTAGAATTTTGTAATCCTGGGCACAAGCTGCTGCTTTCTAACCCCCCAAAAAAGACAATCTTTTCAAAATCCAGAGTTATTTTGTGAGACAAGGACAATGTGAAGAAGAAGAAACTAATGAGAGTTAAAAGAGTTCACAGGGCTCACAGAGCCATTATCCTCAGGGAATTCTCCAGCTCCCAGTTTGGGTGGAATTGTCAGCTTTAGTCCTGGGTTTTAACTCTGCTCCAGGTTCAGTATCTGAAAACTGAGCTCTCAACAACAGTGTCTCTCTTTGTCAGTTGAGCTCAAACTCGCAGGGGTTGGCTCCTCTTTCTCTGGCAGCTCGATAAACAAACATGAAATCCTTAAAGCGAGGGGCACAGCCCAGCCAGGCTTCCCCAAAGTGTTCATTCCCAGTGAAGAGGAAATCTCCACCTCCCTTCTTCACCTTGCACTGCAGCAGGGTTCGGATGGGGCCTCTCCACTCCCCACTCCCTTCATCCTGCTGGAAAATCCTGTTCTTCTGCCTGTAGACTCTCTGGACGCTGACATCCACCTGGGACATGTGGTTCTCCGAGTCGTGGGAGATATTTCGGATGGATCCCTTCACCACTGGATGTGAGGAAGACAGGAGTTGGTTATGGAGCAGCAGGGAAGCAGCTCAGGTACCAGGAGCTCACTGAAGGAAATAACTGGAGAGCAGGAGTGGTGCAGTTTTTACACCTCCCACCTACATGTGGACACATTTCTGAGCTTATATTGCATCCTTTGCCCAGGGGATCCCTACACAGACAGTGCTATGTCCTTGGAATTCTGCTTTATGACTACTCAAACCAGCTACATTGAGGACAAAGCATTTATCTTGCTTGATAATGAAAAGTAGTGAAGGATTAAAAAGCACATGAAAAGAGGTTGGTTCAGGGATTCGCTTTTTCCGGTCTGTGTTCCAAGACAATGACTATCACAGGCTGCCTTCCTTACTGACTCCAGGGGACTCTGGAGCTTTTCCTTTCACAGTACTAACAGAGGTTAATCCAAGAAAAATCAGAATATGACTTGGTTGAAGGAAATGAGAGCTTTTTAATTTTTTTTTTTTCATTTAAAGGTTTGGTGTTTTTTTCCACTCAAAAGAAACTGTCATCCATCCTCCAAAAGACACTTTGGGAGATGATGAACAACATTCAGAACTCCTAAAGTGACTTTATTTGAAGCCTTATTTCAAAAATCACATAGCATACAGGTACCTTCTTCTCCCAGAAGGATCCTAGCTGGAAGGGAAGCATAAGAAGCCACAGTCTCTGACTGAAAGCATCCTTTGCATCAACCACATGGAGAATAAAACATTCCATCTGACAGGTGTTTGCTGTCCTGAATCCATCTTTCTCAATGTCACTGCCCCCATTTTTCACAGCAATCAATTATGCCTCTACTAATTAAGTTAGTTTCAATCCCCCATCCATAGAAGGCTCAGAAACAGGCCACCATTTGAGCCACAAGCTCCTCAGCAAATGAGAGGTTTGCAAAGCAATGGGTACATCACCACCCTCCTGCCACAGAACTCACTCATTTGGGTACAGAAAACTCAACAACCCAAGATGCAGAATAAACTTATTTCCGAAGCCTCCAAGAACTTGCTCATTTAATTAGATTTTCCAAGGGAATGCAGAATTTTGTGTAACAGATGTCTCTGCTCTCTCTCCCTCTTTGTGTGATCATTTTTAATCAGATGCAGTCAAGTCTATTGACAAGCTATAATGCACTTGTTCCTGGTGCTCCAAGTTGCTCCTGCACCACTCAGGGCCCAGTGACTGAAGACCCCCATCCCAAGGGTGACTATAAAGCCCCCATTCACTCCCAGTGCCATTTACACTTTCATTAGCAGCTATTTTCTCTAATCAAAAAAGTTGATGATAGCGATTTGTGGGCTCGGGGCAAGGAAGTCAGGCCATAAATAGTCAGTTCAAAGGGCCATTTCTTCTGGTCTGCTGCTGCTGTGAGTGAAAGTGCCCCCATTGTGTGCCTGGGCCTCCACATCTGTCAGTCTCCGGTTGTTCTGAGGGAGAGCACCCGCATGGGAACCAGGGACTTCATCAAGGAAAAACAACAGGCTGGATTGCACCGATTAATTTAGAGGAAGAATAAAAATTACCAGCTAAGGAGCACCCCAAGGGAAGCCTGCTCTGCACTGGGTTTGTATTTGCACAGTGATGTTGGCATCGGGTTTTATGAGCTTTGTAGTGTGGCAACCCCGGGGCAGGGAAGCAGTGATTTGGTGGGGTTTTATAAACACTGAATAGAATTTGTAGTTTTATTTTCCTGTAGGTGCATTTACAGCAATGGAATTGTGGCCACGTGGAGAGGCAGCTCCACAGCTTTAGCTGTTTGACCCAACTGAAGAGGTACAAATGTGACTGTGGAAAAACAGGGGAATAAAATGGACAAACCACTCAGAAGAAAAAAAAAATCCTATTGCACTATCAAGTAGAGAAAAAGGAAAAAACTTTTAAGGTATCATCAAATTAGTATTTCTTATTATTTCTTTTCTTATGGACTATAATTGCTCTGTTTTCTCATAAGGCATGAAACCTAACCAGGACATCACTGAAGGAAGTTTAAACCACCTGAAGTCTTTAACTAAGCTACGAACAACTCACTGCCTCTGCAGAAAAAAAAGCATGTGAATTGTGAGGGAAGAGAGAGGGCATATTTGTAGTTGAGATAAAAAGAACCATGGACAAAGGGAATAAAAATGACCACACCAAGCATGTACAACCTGTGTGTATGAATGTCTACACCTAAGAGCCAGCAGCTCACACCTGTGAGAATTACTCACAGTTCAGTTTTAGATCTTAACTTTCTGCTTGCAGGAAACAAGCCAGTTTCTCCCTTCCAGGTTTCACTCCCTTCCCCCCCCCCCTTCAGATTCCTTTTCACACAGCTATTTTCTTTCCCAGATCAGGGAGCACAGTCAGGACATTATTTGAAGAAAAGTAGCAAATAAATCCAAATAATCAATATGAATGAAAGGCAGAATGACTCTCCTTTAGTCAGCTTACCAAAATCACTGCTGCAAATGGCCATAAGAAGTTCCACGTTGTCACAAGGACGGCACATAGCTAGAAAAAAAGCCAGACCAGTTAGCTATTTTTAACACAATAATATATATACATTATTATACAATAATATGTACATTAGATAATATAGGACTAGTGAATTAGGAAAGGAAATGAGGCAGAACTACCAGGTTAGAGAGAATTATGATCAGATGCAACCCAAATCTCTTGGTGTGCAAATACAACCGCAGCAAAGAAATAAGCACAGGGGATGTTCTCAGGGATGGCACCATCAGGACCCTCCTTGCAGTGACAAACCCCTCAACCCCAAACAGCTTCTGTCACAAGGGATGCACCAGTGAATACCAGGTGTTATCCTGGATCTGCCCTGGCAGCGGAGCCCCGGGGCTGCCCCTGCTCTTACCTTCCACCAGGGCCATCTTTTTGAAGTCGGGGCCGGCCGTGCTCTGGTTGCTCAGCAGCTCGTACTGGAAGCTGGCGGTGCGGCGGCTGATGTCCCTCTGCGGGCTGGCCTGCAGGAACAGGGCCACTCGCTGCGGCCTGTGGGCACTGAAGCAGGACACGTGGTGGGGCCGAGCCCCTTCGGCCTCGCTCAGCACCAGGTGCAGCTGCCCAGCGCGCTCCACGTAGATGTTGGCACCCTGGAAGTCGCTGGCGGGCTTGATGCAGACGGTGGTGTGCCGGGCACTGGACAGGTTGGGCTCCAGGACCACTCGCAGGGCTCGGGCCGGGTACATCCACTCCAGGGAGCCCTCGGTGCAGCGCAGATGGACCTGCTCCACGGCACGGGAACGGGGCTCCCGGCTCAAACCGCTGCCAGGGCAACACCATCGCTCCATCACTAACTCTGCCCACAGCACAGCCAAAACATCCCGGAAAACACTGCCACGTTCTGCCCAGAGAGACAAACCCTCCTGCCAACCGACTCGCTCCTAATGACTCTCAAATTAGCTTCCTCCGGCTGGACTGCATTCCTTCCTCCCTTCCCTCGGGTCACAGCTGCAGCACCGTGCGGGAGGGAGGGGGAGACAGGGATTGCTCACACCTGGGGCTGCACCTGAGGGCACGGGAAGGAGCTCAGCCCCTTTTGCCTGCCTGCAAATCCATGCGTGGATGCCTGCAGCATCCAGGGAAATGCCAGAGGGCAACTTCTCTCTGCTAAACAGCTCCAAACCTTTCCGTGTGGCAGGACTGGCCAGTGCTCGGGTGTCTGGAAAATCCCACCGGTGAGCGGATGGGGGTGAGAGCCGCCGACCCGCAGCGGGAGCTGCACAACGAGCACTGACGTTACGCCTGAAAAAATTTGGTTTAAAGACCTAGATTTCCCAAACAATTTCTAATATTTCCCGTAAAAATTAATCAGAGGAAATGCTTTCGATGGAAAAGCGTCGTGCTGGCCCTGCTCCCGAGCTCTCGCTTTCAGAACAGTTACTTTTGCTGAAGTCAGCTTACGAGGATCAAATCCGCTAAAGGAAAAGTAAAAAAGCCAACAAAACGTCGAGGGAAAGGATGTAACGTATGAGAATACCGAGAATATTTGTCGCCGATTTCCCTGTAAGCGACCGAAGCAAACGCGCCAGCTCCGCGCCGCGGGTGCTGGAACGGGCCGTTCCCTCCCCGGGAGCCCCCGGACCGCGGGGCGGCTCCGCCCGGTGCCCGCAGCCCCTCGTACCCCGGTACCCCCGTACCTGCCCCTCCAGCTGCAGCGATCGGCGGTGCCCGGCCGCGACCCGCCCGCCCCGAGCAGCAGCAGCAGCCGCAGCAGGGCCGGGAGCCCGGGCGAGCCCCGCACCGTGGCCATGGGCTGCCGGCAGCGCCCGGGCGCGGGCCGGGCTATAAGGGCGGCGGGAGGGAAGGGGGTGGGCTGGGGGTGTCGGCCGAGCCCGTCACCGACCCCCTTCCTCCCGCCCCGCCAGCTCGGGGAGAACCCCCCAGCACAGGCGGGGGACACCCCGCCATCCCCCTTCATCCCATCATCATCCCCTCTCCATCCCCCGGGCCGGGCAGCCCCCCTTTGTCTTTGAAATATTTAGAAGTGATTAATAACAGTTTCTCGTCGCCGCGTAGGGACAAACAAAAATCGTGTCAACATAATCAAAGCGAACTTTCGAGTGAGTGATGGAAATTCAATAGTTTTAACTTTTGCTTTCATGATTATCTTTCGGGGTCCGTGCACAAGAAAGCTCCGGGGCCCACGATTATCATGCTAAAAGCCGGGCTGTGCCTGCCAATAATTAGATTTCTATATGCATTGCCCTTTCCATATTTTCAATGAACGACATGGGGAGCTGCTCTTTTGCAGGTCTGGGAGAGCGAGGCTCTTTTAAGCAGCTCCTAAGCGTGGAATCGGGATTTCGCGGCCGGGCGGGGACAATGGTCCTCGGCACGGCTGGGTGGCACAGCCCCAGATCCGCGGGGCTTTGTTCCCGCTCAGCGCCGCAGCGCCCGCGGTCACCGGGACCCTCCGGCCATCTGTTACCTTGCGGTTACCAGCGTGTTCTCACATTGCCCACAGATGCACAGGGGAAGAGGCAGAGTTTGCCCGCTGCCTTTCTGCAGTGAGGGATTTTCCTGAAGAGGAAAAGAGATTTGTCAGAGATACCCTGTTAGACCCTCAACTGTCTAACACCGGACTCCTTGAATCGTACTTGAACCCACACACCACCACTTTTCTGTTCATTCACCAAATACTCTACATTTTTACTTTTATTATCAAAAAGGAATTATAGCCTTGACTTGCTCTTTGCTAAGGACACGTGTTCTTCCCCACACGTACCTGTGTTGTGACTCCTCACACAACCTTGGGCTAAAGTGTGGCTCAAGCTGGTGCTGTGCACAGCTCACTCCAGCAGCTCTAAAAACATTTTAAATGTGTTAAACCTCGATGCTTAAATACATTAGTGCCAGCGATCCTGAAAGGTCTGTGAAACGATTGTCTTACCCATCTAAGAAAAAAACCTTGCTGAATCTCTACGCTCTGACCCCATCTGGAATGGAAAACAACACACAAATACTCTTTAAAAGGTTTGATCCTGGCATAATACAGGAGCTGAGAGGCCAGAGCCCTTCTCTCTTTTGTGCAAATGAGACCGGGGAACAGAGTGGACTTGGGGAGGGAACTGACACTATGATAAAGTGGCCCCACAGGAGGATTTATTCACTTCCAAAAGCCCAAACTAACCCATCTGCTGCCATCAGGAGAAAGCATTGAGCCACTTGATCCCTGAACTTCTTCCAGCAGCAGCATTTCCCCCTTCTGGGGGAAGCCCAGTGGGTTTTCCTGCCTTACTCTCGGCAGCCTTCCCACCCCATCTCCAGTTTCTATTACCACCACATGACACCAAAACATCTCCTGTTACAACTCTTGAAATTGCTCATTACAGGTAGGACATCTGTAGGACTTTCCCCCCTTAGACTAAATAAAGAGTGGGCAGGGTCACAAGCTGTTTTTAAGATCCCAAATCACTGACAACAGAGGTGAGAAGGAACAACCTGGACATTCCACCTCCCCGTTGAAGCCTGGGGGGCTATACCACTTTAATCACATCTATTCTAAAGCCACACAAACTCACCTTCTCCCCAGGGGTGAAGGATGAACCTGCAGCTGCTGAGACAAATCTCTGCATGTTACCAGTGTTAGATTTACTTCCCAATGACATTACCACACTGTCTAGAATTTTTCCCATGCATTGGGGTTTGAAACACCTCGACTTTCCAGCAGGAACACAGCCATGGAGTTCAACAAAATGCAACTTTGTTTTTAAAATCCCTGGTCTCATCCTGCTGCAAAGCCAGGCAGTCACAGGGGTTGTCACAGAGTTGAAAAATCATATTTGCTTTTATGCATAGTGAGGAATAAAAGAATCCGAGCTTAAATATTTTAATCCACACACTTAAATCTACAGAGAAATACAGTACAAACAACAAGACAACAAAAAGATGCAACAGGAAATTCAGTAACAGAGTCAGTGCTGTGAAAAACCTGTATTTACAAACTTCTATGACGAATATGGAGCAGATGTTTCTCAAAAGAGCCTTCTGGGAGTGTAAGTCACAGGGACAGGCCATGGTACAACTCACTGAGGTTTTCAGTCTCCCTTGTGTTAATGTGGAGTAACACCACAGAATGGGGCAGTTCTGTGGCTCTGCTGAAGCTGCAGCTTCTCAGAGACAGAACCTGCCCCAAGCTCTCAAACCTCACATCAGCCCATGTCATGACTGGAGCACACGTCACAAATGTTTATGAGACACAATCACAGTCCCTGTGCCTCTGCAGCAAATAAAGAACAGCCCTCCCAGCTTTTATGACAAAGACTTTTTACAGCAATACTTCCTCATCCTCCCATTTCAGCCTGCCTCCTTTTAAAAACCAAAGGAAAACCAGTGTGGGATTTGAAAATGTCAGTTGATGTCAAGGAAAAATTGGAAAATTTTGATTTAAGTGTTTATTTTGGAGGTTCAAGATTATGGTGGCTGGTTCTTTCTTTGCAAGTAAGATCTCACATACTGTACAGCTGTCAGCAGTGGGGTTTGCTCTGAGTTTCTGTTCTCTGAGGAGAGAGGCAGGAATGATGCAGACGGTGTCTGTTTATGTTTGAGCACTAAATACAGATCTCAAACTGCACCATAAGGATACAACTGATCTGTCAAGAGTCTACTCCTCCCTCACTGCTCGGTGGGAAACAAAAAAATACTGAATCTCAAATGTTACTTTTATCAGATGAAAAAATCTAAGATGTTATAAATTCTATTTTTTGACCTATTGCACTCTAAGCTCATATTTTTCCTGTTTAGTGCAATGTCAGAATATATGGGTAAACACATTCAATGCAAATCCCAAGTTGCAGCATCACAGTATGTGAAGCTAAAGAATAACTTTTTTTTTTTTAACTGCTAACATGCTGGTATTTTCTTGTAAGTAGTTACTACTAATTTAAAGTTACAGCTCTTAAAGGTAACATTTTTACAGTATTCTGATCACTGATTACTAAACAACTGCTATACATATTTGAAGTTACAAGCTACAAAAATAAAAATCCATTCTGTTTAACTATAAAAATCCTAGAAAGAGAAGATGGCTGGAGGTACTCAAAGGATTACAGCAGTTGGTAGCAGACAAAATGGCTTTTGAGGGATGTAAACCTTTAAGTTACAGAATGCAATAAACTCACAATATAAGTTCCCATTTAATCTTAAAAAGAAAATTATTTTTATGCTGAAATCTACGAACAAGCTGCAAATTAAATGATGCAAAAAATTAATTACATACAGCAGTAGGGGTACACAGGAAACAGGGTAGCATTAATAAAGTACAATTTTGAATACATTCATACTGTGAAGGGCCAGATCCTCAGCTAAGAAAAGTCTGCACAACATCACTAGGTTTAGTCAAGGCATGTGGCTTTATCCAGCTGGAATTATCTCCCTGAGATGCCCAAAACCTGAATTGAATATTCAGCACTCTTAGCAAGAAAATTGTGATCATGTCGTGCTTTTAGAACTGTGGCCTCAACAAGAGAGAACATGTAAATTCTCTCAGTATGTTTAATTACCAATGAACAAGTGGTCTCTGCTGTCTCGTCCCTGTGTTCAAGCAGCAGCTCTGATTTCTCAGAAAAAAAAGGAATTTTTTAATTAAGTAGTTCGCATTCAACAGAATCAGTCATGTACTGGTATTTTCAAAACTGAAGACAACCTAATCTACTCCTAACTGAATATTCAATTTTTTCTTTTCCAAAAGGAAGAAAACTGCTAGTAGTCTGAAAGGATTTTCTGTTAGAACACATGCAAAGATTCCTAAATGACCTACCCTTAGACTAACTGGGTTCCAGTGCTGCTCTACCAAAAGCATTTGTTGCCAAGTAAAAAAAGAGTAACTACTATTACACTGGTACCATTGTGCTGCTCACAGCTAAAGGTGCAGTGCTTTAGGCTTTTATTTAGCCAGTGAGATACAATAACACACTATAAAAGCTCTGAGCTTCAGTGCAACACAAGACAGAACCAGAAGGAAGGGGCCAAACTGAAACCAAACCCTTTAACACTCAGTGCTCAGAAGGTGGCGAACGAGGAGGTTCCTCCTCAGCAGCAAGGAGCAAAAACTGTCCTTTCAGAACAGGCCAGGGGGTCTGGGATCCTCTGGAGTCCTGACACCTCCCAGGGGGTGACGGTGACTGGAAAAGCCAAGCAGGTGGGTCACTGGGCTAACAACAGCTGTGTGGAGCCATTCCAACTTCCTTTGCATGAGGATTAATTGGACAGCAGCTCCCTGTCCTGCCTTCAGCAGAGCTTCTGATACTGTCCCAAATGACGTTTTTAGCTGAAATTGAGCCAGCACAAAATGAGTAATTAAATGACTGAGGGACAGAAGTGCTTACAGAGTAGTTGTAAACACCAGCAAGAGGGGGAATAAATTCTCAATTTGAATCAGCTGAGGTTGCACAGAATAAACCTTTACCTCACTCTTGTTGTAAGCACTGCCTCAAGATTATTGTCTCCAAGTGTGTTCAAACGTGGTAACGTTTTCTGCAACCAGGAGAAACTCCAGTCTGCTTTCTGACAGCAAGCACTTAACACTTCTAACTAAAGACAGTGGTGTTTCAAGTTCCTCAGTGATCAAGAAAAGCAAGCCTGGGGGGAAAAGAACCATACGGAGAAACACTGGAAGTGAACATATAAAAAAAGTATCAAATACATAAATTATGCTACAGTTTTTACATTATAGACATGAAATGCAATTCGTAACAGTGCTGAGAAAAATGTTCAAATTTGAACAGAATCCCAAATTAATTTGAAACCAATATATTACTATTGCAGGGAAAGAAAACACAAGACTGTGTTTAAATACTACCCTGACCTGCCTTAAATACCAGGAACAACAGACATACCAAAAAACAGACATATCAAAAAAACCCCAAGGCATAAATGAATGCCATTTACCTCAGCTGTTTTTGAAGACTGAAAATGCAAGTTTGGACTTTTTATGAAGTCCAGACGTGAAGAAAGATCCAGCTGGCATTTGAAATAGTTTAACCCTGCTACGAATTGCTGAAGTGAAAACACAGAGTCAAACAAAGCCTATGACAGGAGGTTCTGTGCACATGGAAACACCCACCACATCCTCTCAACACCTGTAAACAAGCCCAGTGTGAGCCAGGCAGGGAGCTGATCCACTGAAAGGCTTCCCATGCAAACTTTTTGTATTTCATGTCACAGGACTGAGAAACCACAGTAAAGTAAGTTATCAGACCGAACTTCAGTTAAGCTGATAAATGCAGCAATAAGACTTAAACATTGTGAATTCACTTTTAAGTGCTTGACCACTGATGTTATTGTTTGCTCTGTACATTTTATACAAAGGTATGATGTATGAAGATTAACAGAAAAAACAATTAATTACTTGTCTTTTTGAAACATTGCTTTCACTATTTTTCCAATGTTAATGATTAACAGGATAAGGGAAAATTCTTCCACGCAGGACAGGAGCTCCAGCTGCAGAGTCCCCTCTCCCAGACAGAGAGGCTCTCTCTGTGTGGTTTTTCAGGATTCCAAGCTACAGGAGAAGTATCCCCTCCTTGTAGCTGTTTGAACCGGTGCTTTATGCACCACAACATTAAAAAAGCATGGAACAGTTTACAGTCACAGTGCACAGGGTATCAGGCAGCTACAGCTCTGTTACAAACCAGCCAAGAGCATTCCTGCTGCCTTAGACTCTGGGAGCCCACTGACACCAACCATCTGCAGTTGGACTAAAAACAGTTCCACCAAGGGAACTGAAAACAGGCGTTAACCCAATTGGCAACACAGAGGGAAGGAGGATACACTGAAACCAAAGGACAGCTGGAAGCAGCAAGACTTCCCAACAGATGCCAGTGCTAACAATGTGTCTCACAAGAAGGTTTTCTGTCACAGTACAACAGCCACACAGTTACAATGGAAGGGTGAGCCCATGGCCCACTGGGAACTGGACATTTCAACCTTAAAGAGTCATAAATACAATTTCACAAGAGGCTTCCTCGTGCTCACCATGGCCACATTTGCTGCCATCACCATCTGAGACACAAACTTCACCTCCACAAACACGGCCGTTTACCAGGGGGTTTTGCCAAACAAGCACCCAATGAGATGCTACTTTCACTTCATTTCTCCAACAGGAATGATGGATTTACTTTTCCCAGAGGGTTTCTGGACTCCCAGCAACCTGCAGTAAGTGGGAGGATGCACAAACACCCACTGGGGCAGAGAAACCAACTCACTGTTCACCTACAGCAACACAAGGAGCCTTCAAAGCCTGAGCATCACTTATTTCTCTTTTAGATGTCAGGAGCCCAAAGACTGAAGTTTTTGAACAGTTAAAAGTTCTTAGGCTATAAACTAATTTGAATAATCACCTGATCAACTTCAGGTAACTCTTTAAACTGCATCATGAATAGTTTAAAGTAGCCAGTGGTGTCATTTCTCTTGAGCAAAAACTGCCTTTCAGAGTACACACCCTGCTTTTCCAGAGACTTGTCATTTGTTTGTAAACAACAGTTACATAAGAACCAGAGCATATGCTGATGGTAAGAAGTTATAAAAAAAAAGAAATAAAATAACTTAACTGCTAGGATTTTTGCTAATACAAACTGAACCTCGTAACTGAAAAAAAAAAAAAAAGGTAGTGGATTCATCTAACATATTATACTTAGGGTATTTTAAACACTTTTTACATAGATTTACTATTTTTTATCTATATTTACATAAAATAAAATAATTAAAATGAGGTGTATAAGGCTAATGAATATGGAATTTACAAATGGCTTCTGTTTACAGCTCATTACACTCTAATCACATTTTCAGACAGCTATAAATTCACCGAGAATCAGTAGTATTGAAGTTCTAGTACATACACGTTCTACAAGGAATACCATCAAGTTAAAAACACTCTCCAAAGAGGATTACAATTGAAGGTTTTAAAAATACTGACTTTGCCAAGTTTTCAATAAATTATTTTAAAATATAAATAGTTCGTTCACTGTTAATGAAAACATCATTTTACAGATTGCTGAAAAATGGTTTCATTTTAAAAAAACCTAGAAACACAGCCTACTTTACCCAGTGGTTTCACTTCCTGTAAGCACAGAGAAAAAACAAACAAACATGGGGGACTAATGACAAAAGCAGCAACATTTAAAGTTCAGACCAGAGTTCTCAACCTCTCTTACAATCTTGGCTTATGCAGCATAAATTCTCTTCTTACTTGGAAGAGCACCTTCAGTAACTGAACTGGACTAAACTGACATTTTAAACCCCAATTCATCTCTCACCCACTGCAGGCTTAAAATGCCTACAACAGAAGAGGGAAAAGGAAGCAGGTTTTTGCTTTTGTTAACCATGAAGATGTTTTCACCTGAGAAGCTTTAACCTGAGAAGCTTCAGATAGGCCAAACTGACAGTCCCTGTGTACTGTTTACGTGTTCTGAACCTTCAACCATTCATCTTTTTCTCACCTTATATTTATAAGGGAATTGTAGGTACCAATAAGGTGTCTTTGACTCCCTAAGAGCCAGTCAGAAAACAAATGCTTTCATGCTTTTTTCACAATCCAATTAATACACAGGAATGCAAGAACCTGCCAACCTCTGCAAACTCAGCTCTCAACCTCCACACTTCAAACGGACACAGCTAACAGACTGATTTACTACTGAGCATTCTCAGGTAATTACAAGCCAAGAACTTTAACAAGTCTTTAAAAAATACCCCACATTTGTCAATCATCATTATTTCTTCAAAACTTTTCCCTCTGAACAGCCAAAAAAGGCTGCTCCTTGTCCAAGTTTGCCTCCAAAAAGCCTCCCCAAGAACTGTGATGCTGTTATTTACAAAAACTAGCATTAGTCTCTCACTGAACTGAAGCAGAGTCAAGTTACAGGATCATTCAGTGCAAGTCATGGTACAATTACTCTGAGTTGTATCTTGGATACTCAGGATGCCAGGGGTACTTTATGGCTTAAAAAGCCACTGAAAAAGGTCATTCACTGACAGAACATTTCCAGAAACCTTTGGTCCAAAAGCATCTTCTTCTTGCTGACCACCTTCCCAAGAGCTCCCAGATGTTCCACTCTCTCAGAGAACAACCAGAAATGCACTGTACAAACAGTTATTTCTCTTGCTCCCAAGCAGAGGTGGCAGTCAGGAGCAGGTTGCTGTCAGGAAATCAGCCCACATCCTACTTGGTCTGGTTTTCTGTTCTCAGAAAGAGGGCAGGTGGCAGCAGGTCAGACTCCCAGCTGTTCCCCTTTCCAAGGGTAAGAAACATCCACATACTGTGCTGTGTATGTGCAGAAGGTCTGATTCCACAGCAAGGAAGGGCTGCAGCATCTGTCCTTTTTGAGTGGTTAGAGTAACTCACTCCTGCTAGAAAGGCTGGAGGGCATCATCACCAATGTAAAAGGCAAATCAGTTGTGGTAATTCAGCTGTGAAAGTTTTCAGAAGTGTCAAAGCATGGCTTTTTCCTCAGCTCTAGTTCATTCACAAGTATGAACTTTACGACATAAACCTCACTCTAGATCAGGTGTGTTTTAACGAGCTGAAGTTCCTCGCTGTCTCACGTTGAATTCCATGAAATCTACCTGTCCTCATCCATCTGCTCTGTCCCGGGGTCCTACTCAGACAGGCTGGAAGCGTCATCATCCGTCTGTTCCCCCGAGTGGTACAACATCAGAGCGTGAGTCTTGTGGGTGATGGTGACTGTGCAGGGCCCCTGGGCCCAGGGCTCTCCATCCACCTGCATCGGCATCTTCGAGCTCTTCAGGATCAGCTGGGATCAAACAGAACAACACACAATCACAGCAGCTCAAAGGAGCCCTGAAAACACCTTTTCCAGGTCCAATGTACTGATGCCAGGCATGTTTCCAGCCTGGACAGGGAGAAATCAGTACAGAACGAGTTGAACTCACAGGCCACCGGTCACAGCAAGGCCGTGAATTAGGACATAATTAATTTTTACTAAGCAAGAGAAACACTTACCTCAACTGCAAACTGCAACTTCAGATCTGACAGCTGAGTGATTGAGATTCTGTGCTGTGTATTAAAAAAAAAATCTAGGGAAGCAGGTTCCCAACGGGCACTTACCCTCACTGTGTGTGCCTGCCCCAGGCGAACAGGGTTGGCCAGTTTAACCTGGATCTGGGCACAGTGGAAAGAACCATGAACACCAACAACTTCCAGAAGTCCATCATCATGTCTGTGAAACAAAAACAGGACACTCTTCTTAGTGATGCTCAGGAGCTCATAGCACACCTGTCCAAATATTGCACAGTCCTCTTATGGCTTCCACACGGAGAGGACAAATGTTCTACAAACAGGTTTATCTGTTTGTGCTGGACAACAAAGCACACTGAACAGCAAATAAAACCATCAAACCCTGCAATTACAGAGCAACACACCAGCTGGCTTCTGGAAATCATGGATCCATGACTTCCCAAGGCTCATTGTGTTTACTTAAAGCTCACAGTGGACTTCTCTTCAATGAACTTGTAAAATTTTCTTTCTTTTCACTCAGATATTAACCTACAGGAAAATCTTTTAATGGCTTAATTTTTTCAGATTTGGGTAAAGGACCTTGCCCAAGTATTTTTTAGAAATCTTCCAGGAATCTTCCAGGAATCTTCCAGGATCATAAGCCTTGTAACAGAACTACAAAGTATATTTATATATATGGCTTCTGAAGAAGGAAGTCACAGGAGGGAATAAATAACGTTCCCACACATTTTTCTCTTTAATATTGCTCCAGTTTACTCAAGCATAGGAGTTAAAATTTGGACATGTTTTGTTTTTACTTTCTATTTTAACCTCCATTGAGATGTGTTCTTTAAGATTCTGAAACAGATCCATACTTTTTGAAGGCTACATTAATTTGTAACAGCCTCTTCAATGCTACTGCTGTCTGTCATACCAGAGATTTTGAAAAAGGCTTTAAAAAACCCCTGGATGTGTGGAATGCATTTAGTCCAAGTCTCTAACACGAGGAAAATAAATGTGACAGCCTAGGAATCCTTCTGATCTGCAGGTAAGCCTGGCTACATAAGCACAGTCTGCTGGAGGGAATTCCTTACACTACAGGGACTGGTAAAGGAAAAAAGCAAAGCCAAAAATGCACTGGGTACCTTGCCAAGGGGTAAGGTTCATCTCCCATTCCTTCCCAGAGCCTGCAGCCACCTCCCCAGTATCCAATATTCAGCACAATGATGCCTTCCAAATTGGGCAGCTCGATCCTCTCACCATCCAACTCTAGCTTTAAAAGACAAACAGAAGTTAATTACTGTGGATCAGATTCAGTACTTCAGTATAAGCTAGTTATTCTCTTTATGCTCTTTTAATAAGCTTCCACTTGAAGGAAAATTGGCCCTGTACAAACAGAATGTGTTTTCTTTCAATACTCTAAAAAAAAATTACTTCTGATTTCACGAGATATCCTGAGTTGTTGTAAATTTCTGTTAGTAAAGAAAAGAAAAAGAACTCTCACTTATGTATGCCTCTGGTGCTAAGGCAAATTTTATCTGAATATCAGTCCTTGAACTCACAGAACTGACAAAAAATTAGGAATTTTCAGTAAGCTCAAAGACACAAATTCCATGAAGGAAGCTGCAGATAGCAAAAGGAACATCAAAAATACTCCAAGGCCAGACCCACCCTTACACAAATATCACATAGATGTAAAGTGCAAAGCTTCTTCCCTTTTTTTTTCCCCATAACTTTTTACACTCCACTGACTATCCAGAGAATAAGCCAGCTAAAAAAACTTACCTCAACCTTTTTGTTAAGGTCTTTACATTCTTGTACTAAGCAGTCTTTGGTTCCATAAAAAAAATAAACAGCCTACAAAAAAACCCCAAAACAAAACAGGGAGAAAACACTGTTAGAAAAAGATAACACATATGGAGACTATTTTAAACATTCATGTACAGTTATGGCTCTGCAAACCTTATCTAAACCTCATACGTAATATATTTCCACATCAAACTGAAGTTTCCAAATGAGATGGGCTACAACTTGAATCAGAAACTTACTTTCCACTTGAAAAGGAAATAGGCAGTGACTTTAACCCACTAAGTTTGAAACCAAATGAGAAATTCTGAGCAAAAACTCAACAAACAGCAAATTCTGTAAGCAGAGCCAAGGCAGTAACACTTGGGATTGGGCTGGAAATGTTTTTTTACCCATGGAATCCCCTCCCCAAGAAAAATGGGTTCAAACTCTTAAAATTGCACAAAAGGAAGTAGGGGAGTGAAGCAACGTAAAGCAGAAAAGAGCCTTATGTCAAATCCACAACTACAAGGAGGAAATCCCACTTTACCAAACCCACCTTATTGATAATTCTGCTGGAAAACAGAGAGGGAGTCTTCTCACGATGAGCATGGAAATTTAAAGCCATGAGAGCATCAGGTCCTATAGAAAAGTAGTTGTTCATTGTGAATACCTGTAAGACAGAACTTCCAGTTATGGCCTTATTAAATATTATTACTAGGGTTTAAAATTCAGAGTGTTTAGTGGGGAGTTGGTAAACAGAAAAATACTTAGAGGTATTCCACAGAATTCATGTTTATACTTGCAAGTCATACCTTTGGTTTCCTTAAGTTGTAGTATCCTTTGTTTGTTACTTGAACCTTCCATCTGAAAAACAACAGTTGTTACTTAGACTCGTGACAGTTCTCAGTATAAGGCTGCAGTTAGGAATCCTATATCTATATTGGGATCAAGTCAAAAGATTAAACTTAGTTAAATTATGAAAGAGTAAAGCCCTGCAGAACAATTACATAAAGACCAAATCTGGACCTCAGTTTTTGTAGTTCCTTCCAGCAACACTTGTGTTTCTTTACATAAAGTGCTGCAGTGGCCCATCAGCAGAGCTACAGCAGTACTGGGTCCTACACATTTTACCTTTTCGCTGTTCCTTACCTGTCTAGTTTGATTCCATCTGCCTCCATGACATTCCGTAAGATCTGTTCCACAGGGACTTCTCCAGCATAACCTGCCCCCCAGCCCAGTGTGTTGGACAGGTCATTCCCTGTTCCCAGAGGTAAAATTGCAACTTGTGGGATATATCGTTCTTGCCCCTAGGACACAAAACCACTGCGTGTCAGCTCCTGCTCCAGCACTCATTGTCTCCATTTCATCCCCAAATGCTCAGATTAGGTAAATACCATAAATCCTGACAACAGCCTATGACAGAGCAGGGCACTGGGCTGGCACTGTCAGCACAGCAGATGGCACATTGAACTACTTACCACAGGGATAATGTAAAGGAAGGAAATGTTAAACCACTGTGAGAAGGAAAGAGAATACAAACACAATATGGAAACAGTACATTAGGAACACTGAACAGAGTGCTCCTTCAAAGGAATGATGCTTTGGATCTGGGAAGTGATATGAACTGAGAGATGTAACACAGCAGACTGTGAACAACAAGACACCAAAATGCTCTTACAGGCTGAGTGAGGCTGGGTCTAAACAACACATGCACATAATGCCAGTGTTCAACCACACAGAGAAACACACACACACGTACGGGAGGAGAGGCAGTGTCTCGCTTTCAGACTGTCACCCACAGATGGAGCAGGTGACAAACACCTCTGCAGAGCACAGTGACAGAAGCAGACACTCAGAACAGCTGCCTTAGCAAAGGGCTGGGCTCTCCTCACCACAGCAGGGTGAGCAGTTATTTCAGATGTACTATGGTCTTAGAAGTTCAGCTGTGAAAAGCACTTGCAGTGAATTGGCACTGTGGTTACTATTTTTTCAAGCAGAGTTATCAGCCTGGTAACCTGTATTTGAGAGTCATGATAAATGAAGGGAGCAAATAACCTCCTGCTGATAATAACCTGAACAGTATTTACCTAACACCAGCAACTCAATCTGAGCAAAGAAAAACCCAGATTTCATCAACTCTATTGGCTCTGAGGGACAATATATCAAGTGTCCAAGACCATGTAACCATACCCTCATATTCATTAACCTTTATGGTTACTTTATTTCTACTTTATCAGCACACAATAATTCTCAAGATGAGTTTGATTATGCATGAAGTTGTAATAATGGCCTTCAACTACAATATTTCATGTATTAACAAAAAAGCTGCAGTAAAAAAAGAAGACATTGATATAAGAAGAGTAACTTCCTTTTAGCACTAGAAGAAAGTTTATTAGGTAAAGCACTAAAGCCCTTGTAATTATTCTCCATTCTTAATCTTCTCAGGAGTTCTTAGTAGTACCCCATAAACTGGAATTATCTTCCATTTCAAATCAGCAGTAAACACTCAGCTTATTTTTTCTTTCTCTACTTGCTGTTAATAGGTGAGGGTGCAGACAGACAGACTCTTCAGAATATATCATAAGGAGCAGAAGCAAGTTACTGCTCTCATTCATGCACTGGCAATATAACCAGTACAGCTGGCAAAATTATGAGGTTATTATAAAAGATTGAGAGTGCTGGGAGAAGCAAGCAGTCAGAGCACATTAGCCAGTGTCAGCCACGCTGTTTATGACAAAATAAATCTGTTTAGACAAAGAGGAAATAACAATGCATAAAATATCCTGCAGCTTGTTCTTGTCTTGTTTTACAGAAGAGAGCAACTTTAAAAAGCTGTCATATTTTTCCTGAACTACAGGATGCACTTCCCCCAGCCCTCCCC
Organism: Corapipo altera; assembly: GCF_003945725.1. Taxonomy (NCBI): domain Eukaryota; kingdom Metazoa; phylum Chordata; class Aves; order Passeriformes; family Pipridae; genus Corapipo; species Corapipo altera. The sequence continues at coordinate 3,337,263 of NW_020884913.1, forward strand.
CAGTATGAATAAGCAGTTCTGCAAACATTTCTCTGCAGGCCTATTCAGGAAGATGAAGACAATAAATGCAGGTAAGAGATTAGGGGTAGCAACAACAGCAACAAAACTCATTTAATCGTTAAGACATTTTTAAAATTAAAACCACAATACCTTTATCTTCATTTCATCGATGGCATCCAGGACCCAGCCCACTGTGCCATCCCCACCACAAACAAGAACCCTGACAGCGTTGCAAGGCAGCAAGGTACAGAGCTGGAGGGCTTTAGCAGGTGCAATTTTGCTCAGATCAAAAACCTGGAAGAAAGGGAAATAAGGAATTCCATCAGTTCACACAACATGACTCAGGATTTGCCTCCTGGATAAACAACTTCGAGAAGCTCATTCCAATGCAAAAAACAAAGATCCTCCATTTACAATATCACATTAGCAAATGAGCTCTCCTGACTTTTATGAGCAGGATTTGGTTTCCCAAATTCACAACAGAGTTTCAGCTGTCTCACTAGGATTAAATGGACTTTATTAAACTGAGCTGAGAGAGTCCTCAGAAAAGTCTGTATGTAGAAGCATGATGATGAATTCTGTAAAGATGAAAGACTTCAGATAAAAGTAATTTTAAAACACCCAGCACACAAAGAGGTTTATTCTCTAAAGGATGCATTTAAAACAAATGCACAGTGATTTCTCTTAGGCTGTATTCCATGGTTGGGTTTTGAACTTCAAAGGAAGAGTATTAAGGTGCAGCCAGGAAATCCAGGGAACAACTGCCTGCCTTACGTCAACATCCTGTGCCATCCCACAGGGATTTTAAGGGGAAAGCAACTACACAAAGCAGAAACTGTAAATGCTGACATTTCCACAAGTGAGGATTTAAAATACAGGTTTCAAATTAAGAAGATCTAAATACTTCATTTTCCAAAAAGTGTACCCTGTTTCAAGAGTCAGATATTTCTCATTAACTTAATGACTGCATTATTACTGTAAATAAAAAAAACTGGACTGGTATTAGAATCACAACAAACTTGGGGGTGGGAGGAGCCTCTATACTTTTTGGTTTCTCTTTATGAAGCTGTTCTTTCTAAAGGAGCAAACTGCATGAATTTGCTTCCTACTGATCTTCCACAAGACCCTGCTGCCATTGTGTAAGCAAAGTGATGTTTATTCTAATTTAAACCTTCAGTTTAGGAGAGTGGCTTTTCGCAGCAAATACCTGAACGGGGTTCAGCAGCATTTTAAATTCTCCAAGTAAAGTTTCACCCATGTTGTTCCCACTGCGAGTATTTGCCAGTATGATCACTGGCATCCAGTGTTTTCTGCAGTAAGGTACCACCTGCAAGCAGTGAAAGTCAGTCAGTCACACAAATACTGCACGTTTGAAAGTGTTTTCAGCCTTGATCCAAAACCCACCCCCTGTAAGTGCTGAAAGGAGCAAGTCACCAGTTAGTCTGAAGCAGTCAAAACAGAAACAAATATTTCTGAAGCACCAAGGCTGAAGATTCTGCAGTCCCCAGGAAAATAAACACACTGCAATGTTATGAACACAGCAGTAAAAAAAAAATAAAATATAATCACAAAACATTCAAGAAAGTAACATACCCAAAGCTCAGTGTTGTGGAATAAAAAAGTTCACCTGTACGCTTGTGCTTCAACAACCAAGTTAGTAAAATGACAAACACCTCTGAATTAGCACAGCAAGTACTTAATACACCTTGGAACATTCACCTGATAGTTATTAACCTGACAACGCACTGAGTTCAAGTTTCATTGTGTGTTTGGGGGTTTATTTGGTCCAAGAAGCAGGAGGCCATTACCTTTTCATAACTGGTTTTTTTTTCTTTTCGCATCTGGTTGATTGTAGACAAATAGTAGGGTGGGATAATTAAGTCTTTGAATTCTCCAAATGTACACTCCTCAGTCTTTAAACAATCCACCATGCATTCATCATGCACAGTGTACTGACACCATGCACATCTGGAAAAAAAGACCAAAGAACATGAAAACAACCCTCAAACAACAGGCATGTTGATTCTGCTCAATTATTTTAGACAGACTAACTTTCAGCAAAGTACTTATGTTGGCACACACCATTATAAGTAATATTTAAAGCACATTATAGGGAAAACTCTGCATTCCCTGGAAAACTATGTATTGGGTACAGAAAATTACATAAATTGCTCATGTGCTTTCAAGTCTTTCAAGGAAAGCATTTGAATTCTGTGGGGAAAAAACCTCCAACAGTTGTAAACTAATTTTGTTCTCAGTAAAATATAGGTGTTATAAATATCCTCCTGCATTGTTTGTGATATTAACAGTTACACTGAAAGCCTGTATGAGAACCTGAACTCCTGTCCATCCTTAAAGAGCACAGATAAAACATTGGAGTTCAATTCAATAAAGTACTACTAGTAATATGAATTGATGCATTTCTTAATATTGCTAATACCCCTTTAAATCTGAAATCTCAAAGGCTACACAGCGCAGTACAATGCTGATGGGATTTTGTTATGCAAAACTGCTGTGTTTTTTGACCTCTTCTAAAAGCTGCCCTGGAAAACGGAGTGGAACAAGAGGAAATACTGCAATATCCACTACCAGCCTCTGCAGAATGTTAATCCTCATTTGGTACATCCAAAGCCTTGATTTAAGCAGCTGGGAAAGCTATTTTTGGAGTTCCCCTGACTAATCCAACACACGAGTACCAATGATACTCGCCCTATACCGTGACTTTCTTTTCCTCTTCTTCCTTCCTTTCCCCTTTGCCCCCAAATTCCTCCTCTCCTACACACACTATCAAAGTTCTGTTTCTGAAAGTAATACTCTTATACTGTAATTCTGCTTACTTACCAAGCAGTTTGCCAGTATCACACAGAAGCAAAGCAAAAGCTGGCAGAATATATGCTTAAAAGAGGACATCCTTTGGGAAGGCTGAACCAACACACTGTACCCAGGACCTGGGGCACTATCACTGTATTTTGGCACGACATGCCACAGACAACTTTGCAAGCAGCCTTACTAATGACAGTGAAAGCCCATTTAATGGTTCCTTCAATTTTTAAACACTCTTAGCAGAAACTTTTAACAACGGATTGAATTACAGTAGTTTATAAAACTTCCCATTAGCTTTTTTTGTGCATCCTTAAAAATAAACCTGAAACCTCTACAGGACAGTTGTTTGTTCTATTTACACTGAGCAGATGCCAATTTTGAGATGTGCAAACACACTCTGGTGTTCTGAACTGTGAGCTGTGCCCCCCATTGCTGAGGCTACCCAACCTACAAATGATAAATGTATCAGAACCTTCTTAACGTCACCCCCTAAAACACAAACTCTCTTGGACACAGAGAGTCTCTTCTATGTAATTACACAGCAGCTTGCCCATCGTGCTGGAGTAATGCAATTAAGAGAACGAGAGGACATGAGATGCAATGCCACACTAATCTTAATCTATGACTCAAATTACCCACAAGCATCCATTTTAATTTTAGGCTCTTTGAAGCTGTTGTTTTTTAACGATTTCTTATCTGACTACTGCAGGACCTCCTTGGGGGTGATGTCTACCATTAACCCTGCAGAAAACACAACACCGACAGGGCACCGTACGCTGTGTTACAGAGTCTAAGCCCCCAGCAGTACCTGTAGTCGCAGAGTTTGGGCTGGGTGCCGCACTGCTGCTTGCACACCACGCAGCAGCTGCAGAGGGGGACGTTGCCCCTGACCCAGTGGTGTGGGATGGAGCTTTGGGCTGCCCCGGCGCCTCTTGTCATGATCTCCTTGCAGAGGAAGCGCTGGTCCGCCTTCTTGAGGCAGCGCTCGCTGGCGCGCAGCCCGCAGCAGCCGCAGAAGGCTCCGCGCAGCATGTGCTGGGCGCACACGCAGCAGTACGAGGGCTGCCCGAACAGGTCCGTGTAGTGCCAGTCGTGCTTGCTCTTGCGGAAGATGTCCCGTATCAGCAGCTGCCGCCGCGACCGCTGGAAGCTGCACCAGGCGGTGATGAGCACGGGCAGCAGCACGGAGAACAGCGTCCAGAGCGCCAGGCGCCAGTCGGCCCCGCCCGGGCCCTCCATCCCCGCGGCTCCCCGCACTAACCCCTCGCTCCGCTCGGGCGGGCGGCGGGGCGAGCCCCGGCACGGCCCCTTCGCTCGGCGAGCCGGCGCGCAGCTTCATGAACCATCCTCTAATCCCTGCCCGCGGCTCGGCACCGACCTGCGCCACATCGGGCGGGGGAGACGCTTCCCGCGGGGGCTCCTCCGCCGCCCGCCCGGGCCGTGCGCGGGGCCGGGCCGCCCCCGGGGCTGCTCCGCTCGGCCCCGGCCGCCCCTCGCCCTTCCCTCCGCGGGGGACACGGCGCGGCTCCACCCGCGGCCCCTCGCCCCCCGCGCCGCTCCCTCGGCCCGCGGAGGTCCCCGCCGGCGGGGCAGTGCCGGGGCAGTGCCGGGCCCGCAGGACACAGCGCGGACCGAGCGGCGCCGCGGGACGCGCGGGCGGCGGAAGCGGAAGAAGCGGCCGAGGGCGGTTGCCAGGAGACGGGCGCCGCCCGCCCCCGGCCTGTCGCGACATCGCGGATGTCGCCAGGGGGGCCTCCGGCACCCGCGACAGTGCGTGACGGAGCGGTTCGGCTACGGCTCCGCCGGACCCGGGCCCGAGGCGAAGGCCGTATCACCGCCCTGTTTGTGCCTGCCTTGCCCAACCATAAAGGCTCTTCCCCATAATTTCGTTCTGTCGTGGAATCACGGAATCATCAAGGCTGGAAGAGACCCTTAAGATCATTCAGTCACACCGTCCACCAGCACTGCCACTGTAACCCCTAAACCACCAAAGCACATCACCCAGCTCCTCGTAAACATCTCCAGGGATGGTGACTCCACCACCTCCACCGGGCAACCTGTTCCAGTGCCTGTTTCACTGTTTCACACAAACAGTGAAAAATTTTTCTAATATCTAATCTGAATCTCTCCTGTCTCAGCTTAAGGCCATTTCTGGTCCTCTCACTGCAGGCACGGCAGAAGAGACGGGCCCCCACCTGACTACACCCTCCTTTGAGGTGGCTGTGGAGAGCAATGAGGTCCCCCCTGAGTTGTGCTTTCATTGCCCAACATAAATGTTTTCCCCCATAATTTCATTCTGCCCTCATTCGTTCGGCTGTTTCCCCTGCAGCAGTTCTAAGAGCAGTGACTGCTATTAGAACCTACAGGTTTTTGCGCTTTCAAAACAGTATCTTGAGCAATGACATAAATCCATAAAATATATAAAAAATTTCTTGGGATTTTAGGGTCTTGGTATCTTAAAGCACAGGCTGAAAAATGCAAATGCTCCACAGGTGGGCAATACCCAGGTTTCCAAGAAAAGTCCTATCAGAAAAGCACGTCAGAACAACCTGATCCCTGAACTGCCCCATCCCCACCTCATGCTTCACTCTGGTCAAGCCCTTGTGCCCACAGCACTCACATTTTTAGGTTTTAGATTTTTATGTCCAATATGGCACTGCCCAGGAGAGCTCCAGACAGTCACATTTCTCAAGGCTGAAACTACCTGTTTGCAGTGACATTTGTTAACCTTCATCCTTACTTCACACTGTGTTTACTAGTAAGGACATTTATAATCCTATTTTCTACTAGCTTGTCCTGCAAAGAGAGGAATTATGTGAGTTTTCACTTGTATGATTCTATTAATTTGGTAAAAAACTCTGCTGTGTTTCTCAGCAGTGATAATTTGGCTTTGCTAGAGTTAAACCCCTTTAGTATGTACTTCTCTGCTGGAGTAAAGTTGGAGACAATCTTTGAAAAAGATTTGCAGCTGCCTTTGAGATTAACATTCTGTAATAGGCAATTGTTTCTTTAAAAAACCCTGATATACTTTAGGCACCCAAAACCTTTGCTTGCTGTGCCAAATGTGAGCTGATGTGCTTTATTTTCACAAATCTAAAATACCCAGTGTAACTCCGAAGCCTGAAGCGGAAAAAAAGTCTTCTATTTTCCTTCCCCCAGGAACAGAGTTATGCTGAGAATGTGTGTGCAGATAATAGACTAATTCAAACCTTCAGACCAGCTGTTTTCAAAATCATACTATCGCCCAAATTAAAGCATAAACAAACATTTGTGACCGACGTAGCTGCTTCAAATAGGAGGATGCCTTTGGTCAGTGTTACTCATTTTGGAACAGACTGAGAGAAAGCAGAATCAAAATGAAGAAGTTTCTTGTGTTTGTCTCCTTTTTGGTCCTGATGACCACTGTTACAGGTAGGAGTCTTTATCAACAAACCTGTGTATGTATGTAGAGCTGAAGAGCATATAGGTAGTATTAGTTCAACTTTCTATTTTAGTTTTCATTATTCATATATTTTCATATCTTTCACTTTGAGTACTTAACTTTTTATACTGCAGGGTTTCCACTATTTGATTTTTAAGTCATGCTGTTGTATTTGGTGTTTATCTCTCTGCATCACCACACTGTAGTAATTTGTTGCAAACCCAAAAAGTTTAATTTTAGTAGCTTACTATTTTAATCTTATTTTAGCAAGGTCCTGCAAGTGGAATGTTCATTGCAATCTCTCCTTTTCAACATCTAACTCATTACTTTGAAAAAGAATCCTATAAAGCAACACAAAAAAGAACAAAGAGTTGGAAGAGTCACTAATGCCAGTGGTTAGATGGTGGTGTTATAGTTCCTCATTTTATAGTAACATGAATATGTAGGCTTTGCTTCCTACTAGTAGAAGCAGAGAAAACACAAGTATAAAAATAGTTTAAAATTCCACTCCTATCTCCTGGAATGCAATATCCCCTAGGAAGGGACTGTAAAGAAAGAACACTTTGTATATAGACAAAAATCAGGTTTGGAGACACTTCATTTTGCAACTGACAGGTAAAATATTAACTTTTTAATAATTTCAGAACTAATTTCTGCTTTTCTGTCTTTAGACACTTCACCAATTTTGTCTGAAAAAGAGGCCAAACAGCTTCTGAGAACTCGTCGTGAAAGCAGCCCGAGAAAAGCTGGTTTCCCTGACGAGCCAATGAGGGTGATTTGACATTTACTATTAAACTACATTAACTAAAAAAACCAAAGGCCAAAACCCCCAAAACATTTGTGCTTAGCATTAAGTTTCTACAGATTTAATTCCAAGGAATATGTTATGAGTGTCACCCTTTTCAGCTGCTGAGTTCTTCCATGAAATGTTAAAAAACCCCTTTGCATTCTCTCGGTAAGTGCTGAGTATTGCTCAGGAAATGTTCACTTGCAGAACGTGCAGATTATTTTATCATGGTTCAAAAACGCCAATCAAATTATCCAGAAGAAAGTGGCTTTTCATTTATGGAAATGGGGATTTCATCAGGTTGTCCCTGAAAAACTAAATAACAGGAAATGTCTTCTGCTTGCAGTACATTCTGCACTGTGGGCAGAGAGGAGATGCAGGTGTCAGTGGTCAGTGTGGAGATTGAGGTAGTTCTCAACTAGCTTTTAAAATCACTTTCGTTCACTTATTTATGAGTGCTACAGATAGGATTTTTTTTATGATACTGTAGGAGTTTTTAGTATCATTTGGGTGTGTGTGTGATATCTACACATATTTATTTCTAAAACCCGTTACAACAAAAGAAAAAGTAAAAGAATTAAAAGGCCTTCTGTTTTACTTGCTTTGACAAGATGTAGCATATAATTCTGCACTTCTCAAGGGTACTTAAGGTATTTTAAAATTACTGCCTGCTCCTTTCCAAAGTAAATAAACTGAGCTAAAATTACATGGTTCTGAAGAGGCAAACCCCACAGAAGCCAGAAGCACCAATGGACTGTGAGTGTGTGACGAGTGCAAGGGGCTCAGTTTGGCAAGGTACTGAACACCCCTGAACTCTGTAAGACATGAGGAGCACTAGAGACCTTGAGGATTGAGCTCAGACTGTGCCAGGACTGTGGAGACAGCTCCTCATTTTCCCTTTCCAGTGGGTATTGTACACCAGCCAAAAAGAATCCACTTGGCCATGCACCACTCTGGATGGACACACTGTTTGTCAGGTGTGACACCACGACAAATCAAAGCTGTCACAAGGATGTTGCTCCACACTTGTTAACAGCCTTGTACACTGAGGATTGCACAACAGAGCCAAAACCCACAAGGCTTCACTGCTGCCCACAACACTCAGGACTGGGTTGGTTTCTAAGCTGTTGTTAAATGAGCCCTGCAGTTTTTGCAAATTAGCAGGAATACAGCTCCCATCTGTGCTCATGCTTAATATACCACCAGGATTAATGTTATATAGTAAATATAGCAGATATTGAATACAAAGTAAATAAAGCAGTAGAACAGTTGGGTTGAGGTAAATCCTGTATTGCAAGAAGTTACAAGCAGACATGTGACATTTAGTCTATGGTTTAGTTTTAGGGAGTCCTGTGAGGAGCAGGGAGTTGGACTTGATGATCCCTATGGGTTCCTTCCCATTCCAGACACTCTATGAGTCTATGGCACTGTGTGGGGAGAGTAGGGAGCCAGGGCTAGAGAAGTGTTGTATCACTGACTCTGCTGCTCTGTCCTTGCCACTCTCCATCCTACTCAATTAAGAGCAAACACTTGGGAGGAATTCCAACCTTCTTTTTCTTTTTTTTTCTAGACAGCAAAGTTGACCTTCTGTAAGAAAACCCAAACATAAGAGTGTTTGTTTTGCTCACTAATTGTCAAGGTTTTCAGTAGCAAAGGAAACATCTTCTGGTAAAAAGCCAACCCTTGCTGCCATGTGGAAAATGGAGATTGTCCTTGTGAGTGAAGGTGCAAGGCTGCTGCATCCCCGTGCACAGTTCTACCACTGGCTCAAGGAGAAAAACTGATTTTGTATGGATGCTTTGTAGCAGAATGAAATGATTTCTGGGATGAACCCACCTCTGTTCATCTATTTTAAGCAAAAGCTGTTTGTACTAGGCCAGATCATGCTGAGCTGGGGAATGTAATTTGCAATTCTTTGTGACACTCTTTGACTTCCACAGTGCTGCTGGAGTCAAAAACCTGTTCAGCTACAAACAGCAAGATCTGCCCCCTTTGTTTATTACAAAAATGTAATTTATGTTGTCAGCATGTTTTAATCTTACTTTGACTGAGATCCTACTTTTTATACCATGGCCTCTTCTCAGTCATATAGTTCTGTTCTCTGCCAGCTCCTAATGCAGTCTCTCACCAGGGACTTGAGCCAAGTCTCCCTGTGCTGTGAGGAGAAAAAGCCCAGTAAAAGGCAGGAATCTAATGCTGCCTGCTGGCACCCAGGGTACCCACCCTCTGCTCAGCACAAAGAGCAGGGAGCTGGATGACAGTGGGAATACTTGGCCAGTGCAAAGGTTTTAGGCTACAGCTTCCATTCCAACAGCACCTGCTGTGCAAAGCAATGGGGTGTATTTGGAATAAATGTATCTACTGTTCACAAAGCTTATGAGCCCACATGCACTGGGACTGGGGCTTTTTAAAAGTAAATTTTGTTCCTGAAGGAGGTCAAGTTTTTGATACACAGCCCACTTTACTTTGGTAATTTGTTGCTTAGACCAAACCCTCTCTTTATAAATTGGTATGGGAAATTCACATTATTTTATTTATCACAGAAAGACCAGTCAGCACTGATGTGTGCTACCCTCTTAGAACCCTTCACAGTTCTGCCACATGATCCTACAAGGGGTTAATGTTCTTTAATCAGCAGGAATCAATTTTCAAAAGAGACTACAACAGACCTATCTGTGAGAATCCTCTGTGCCCTCAGGACCAACAGAGGCTTCTGTGTTGATATGCAAATGAGAAATGTGTATGCAGACTTCCATTATGAATATTGTTGTAAAATTCTTGCTTGCCACCTTTACTGATCTGGATGATGATGTCATTCATTAAATATTGCTAGGTTGGGGCAAGCTGACTAGCAACACTATTTCACTATGTTTGATTATTTTAAGAGGTAAATGAATTGCTCTTACATAAGCTGTAAAATTCTGCTGGTTCATTGGCCTGACATTAGAATGGAGTGATTACATAACGAAATTACTTCTTCTTTTCTTTAAATAGGAGTATATGCTTTATCTCCAGCGCTTGGAGCAGAGATCAGAAGAACAATTCCTTGAACACTGGCTGAATCCACATTGTCTCCCACACTGCAACAGGGATCTAGTGCATCCAATCTAATGCTTTTGCCTACCCTGCAACTGGTATATATTTCTTCTACAGTGCATACTTATTTTATATATATATATATATATATATATAACATATATTTGGACATTTTTATGACAGGAGAAGCCTTCCTGCATTCTTTAAAATTTGTCAACTGGCATAAATTTGAATCACCGCCACAATAGTGATTCTATATCACTCCCAGTTAACTTTTTAACATAAAAATTGCAGATTTAGCTCCATGTTTTCAAAAGCTTTTAAGCAGGAGAATACAGAGATGGTGTCTGTCAGGGCTGATCTGTGTCAAGAGACAGAAAGTTCATCTGTTTAAAATTCTGCTATTTGTACATACCTAAATACCTTTAAAAATCTGGGTGTTGTGGTAGACTTCAATGGAGTTATGCTAATCCACAACAAGGCAAAGGTCTGAAACTTATTTAAAAACAAAACCATAAAATTCTCAAACCTCAGCCTTAGGAGGTAAGTTGGCAGTTTTCAAAAAATCTTCCAGCTGAGGCCCAGTTGAGAGCTGGCTCACTTAGCTACAGGAATTCTGCACAGCAGCTTCTCACAGGCCACTGTGAAGAATTCATGTTAGAAAAGTGCTTAAATGATTTGAAGCCCTTTAGATGTTATTAGTATGGCCAATGTCAGAATGGTTTGTAATTATATTTTGTTTTTTTCTGCAGATCTCCACGGGCACATGGATTTATACTATGATTGTGTTAAGGAGGACAAGATTATTCCTGCATTGGCTACATGCTCATTGTAGAGCTGAACCTCTTTGCAATACAGTGCAATCCTAGTGATACAGCAAAACTTCCAGCTACAAGTGGTTACATATGTTATAGACCACAATATATTTTCTACCAGTAATGACTGCATACACGAATAAATGAACCAAGGGTTTCCCCCAGTTTCTGAGGTATGGGCAAGAATAAATCCCTGATTAGTCCTTTAAAGGGCACAGCTTTAGACTCTCTGAAGCAAGAGGAACTTAGAGGGAGAGGTCCATAGAAAATGGGAAAATATCAACATGAAGAGGCAGCCAGCTTTCTGGACTTTAGAGGAATCCTTAATTACAGTTTTCTAGGTTAAATAAAAATATTGCATGAAGACATAACATTTACACAACACTGTGTTTAATCGGCTGATGAGTATTTAATGTATTGTTTCATAATAAAAGCTTGGCTCAATTCCATTTTCAGATGATTGTGTTACCTAGTCTCCCATACTATATGCTGACAAAAATCACTGGAAGTGAGGCTCAGTATTGGGAAGTACTAATGAAACATCAGAGGACTTTTTAGGATCAGCAGCTGGGAAGCACTACAGTGCAGTCTAACAATTTGTAGTTTCTCTGCACAACTATCCCTTTCCTCTAGAATTCTGCCAGTAGGGGTTACATGTATCCAGCCAACCCTTTCCTGCCTGTGTACCTTTATAACCTGTGCCTTGGAACAGAATGTCTTGTAGAGTCAGATGGCAAACATATGATATCTGCAAAACAACATGAAAAGTTTCTTGATGGCTCTTACACGACTGTTATGATCTGTGAGGGCAAGAGAATTAGTTATGAATGGACCAAAGTAACTTTCAGAGCTCCCCACTGCAGTCACTCAAAGAGCCTGAGGACTGGTAGCAAAATAAAACACAGTTTTATGAAGATATATAAGGTAATTACTGCTACAGAGTTTTTTGATAGGCTGGAATGAATCAACAGTTCTTCCACTATACTTTCTTCCAGTAAGAGAACTCCCCTAGATGACTCCAAGGAAATAATTTAAATCTCAAAGCATCAAAGACTTGCTTTCCCCTACTGCCAAGATAAATCTTAGATTAAATCTGGGAGTGTAAAAAAGCATAATCAGGCTGCTATTGTGGGCTTCATTCATAATACTCTCAATACACAGATCTAAATTTGCATATCTCTTTGAGTTAAAGTCATTAGGTGAAATCCTGGCTCTGTTTTTACTTGCACAATGAAAAATTCATGCTGATGCCAATTATGCCAACTTTCACCCTGTGAAAGTCGATTTTCAAATACTTCTTTGAAACAAAAGAACTCCCATCTAGTTATAGTCAGTCATTTGTTAGATAACTGGTAAGGTTAAATAGGAGCTTCCAGGCCAACCTCAGTAACACTGAGCTAATCCTAAAACAAACATGTGGAGTAGGGACTGTTTATTGTTTTAAAATTTGCTTTTCCACATTAGGGCTGAAGGATCTCATATAGGTAACTCAAAAGAAAAGTTAAGTATTATTAAATCTAATTAACAAGGAGAAAACTAAAAACATAGAAAGGCAAAGTACTTCCAGGTCAATGATCCATGTTCTCTCCCACTTCATAAGGGAAGAAATTATGGTATAGTGTTAATAGTCTTTAGCCCACTCATCTAGTCAATGGGCAAAAGAGCCAACTCATATTTGCACTCAGGTTCAAATCAAAACCATTACCAGTGTTTCTAGAATCCCAGCATTTAAGCTTCTTTACAAAAGCAGAGCCTCTCTTGAAAGTATCTATACTTCTGTTCTACTTTAGAACTGACCATTGAAGAACCTCTTGGTCCATCAAGGCAAGAAAATCAGCAGACACCATATAGGAAAGTCTGAAACACAGGGGGGAAAAAAAGTGTAAAGAAAAAGAAAGAGAACAGAAAATTTTGAAATTAAAAAATAAAAAAATCCCTAGACTGGATTCTCTGGAATCCTGTGATCACGAAGAAAATAGCCAAGATATTGCTTTTTAAGACATCCAGCTTTTCTGACAGATTTAAGAAGCCAAGTCTTCCATTCATACAAATTAATTTGGGCCTTGTAAGTAAACACAGAAACATCCTTCAGCCTCCCTGAGAGGCAGCTAAAGAAGAGGAGGAGGCCAGCCCAGCCCAGCCCAGCAGACTTTCCTAAGTTTGCTCAGCACTGGCAAACTCTGAAGGCTAAAGAGAGAGTGAAGGTGTGAGTGTGTCTGCTTTAGGCTGTTGCCATGGATGTGGCAACCCCTCATCCTGCTTATTATACATTTCTGCATGTCCATAACACACACATAGTGTTTTACACATAATTCAGTGGACTAATAAGAGAACAGGATCATAGGATCAGGTATAAATAAATTAGCTCATTTATTATGACTCAGCAGTGAAGAAACGTATACATGATTAGCATAAAAAGTAAACATTGCATAAATATTATACTTAGTTATAGCTACAGAAGTGGTATAATGAAGCTTTGTTTCAGAGTCCTTTTATTCTCTCAGATCTTTCCTTCAAAGCTGTGCTGGAAATCATCTGAAGTTGAACTAGGTTGAGTGTGTTCAAGGATTAGTTGGAGGTTTATTTTTGTCCATGCCTAAAATCTTGGGGGATAATGCTGGACTTTTATACATGCATGCAAACCACTAGTTTTCCTACTGGGTGAAGATTTATGATAATCTATATCATATTAAGTAATTAGAATTTGCCTGTGGGCTTAATATAAATGAAATAGGAACAACAAGTGTCCTGAAAGTTGTATACTGAAGGTGGGAAAGCTGGAAAAACAGTTGATTTCCAAACACTTTTAAAGAAAAGGATTACAAAAGGCTTGGGAAAACCTTTCATCTATGGAAGTGAGAAAGATAACTAGTAGCTGCAATCGCTGCCTTGCTCCATATCCAGGGCCTGCTGCCTTTCCTCAGCTGAGGACCTGCCCACTAGATGCCACTGTTTCTGCACATATTCGGCATCACAGCCCCCAGTGACTCAACACACCTCGTCCCTCCTTCTCCCCCTCGCTATTTTACTCCTTTTCTTAAAATGTTCAGCGCAGACGATTGAAATGCAAAGTCACCTCTAAACCATAAAAAAAAAGACCCTCAGCAAATGGCTGATTTTTTTTTTCCCTTTTGGATCACAGGCTGTGAATGTGGGTGCGAGTGTGGTGTCTGCCTGGCTACCTGCTTGTGTTTAATTATGCCATAAAAAGAAATGGTTGAGAGCTCCTGCACAGCACACTGTAGTGGCTTGTGACTTTTTACTGTTTGCCATTCAAATACAGATCCTAAGAAAGGATTTTGTGTGTTTGCAGAAGCTCTTCCCTCTCAGAGCAGGTTCCATCTGATCTGTCTTCAGCTACCCCAAATGTAAGCTGCAGATTAACACATTGGGAGAAGCATCACTCTTCAAGGCATGGTGTTATCTTCCTACATTTATTATCTTTACCAGTGTGGGGGACTGTGTTTTAGGTGCTGTACAAACCTGTGCTGAAAAAGCAGACTGTGCCCAGAGCCTGAAATGCAGTGCCTCTCTATAAAGAGCAAATAAATAATATCAACTCTAATTTAAACACACAACAATTCAATGAAAAAAACACAAAGGCTGGAATTTTTGAAAGCATCAACTTCTTCAGCAAGGCCAAGACCGAAAGGTTTTATCACAGACAGATAAATAGGACACGAATAGTTACACTGATGCCACTAAGCACTTTGGCAGTTCAAATAATTGGCTGTTTCTACCAGACTGCCTTACCTTGCAGGAGAACATGCACCAGAAGTTCTAATTTACTAAGCCTGGAATTTCCAGGAAGCTCACTGAAAGAAGGTCAATCACTTGCTTCATTTGAAATTCACTTTCGTAGTGGTGAAGGTAATGGAAAATGCAAGACTAAACTTACCAGTTTGCAGTTTAGGTGATTCAGTATTTGCCTGCTTCTCAGGGAGGCTGAGCAGGTGAGCCTATTCTTCCACCCACAACAGTTGGGGCATTTCTGAAACATGAACGTGAAATATAGTTAGAAAGCAAATGCCTATAACCATCTGAAATGAAATGATGAAATAATATATATGGAAATGTTTCCCTGCAGTACTCCAGGGCTTTTTTTTTTTTTTTTTTTTTGCAATAGTTCCAGCCTTGTTTCAACTGTCAGAATGTTGGTTTGAATGAAGACTTCTGTTATTGTCAGTGAATGAATGCATAAGTAACTTCTGAAGCAGTGGAGTGAAACTGGATGGATTGAATGTGATCACTGCAGCAGGAACTTAGTTTAGTTTCTCAGTAAAAACTTATTTTTTAATGACTAAAGAGATCAGAGTGGACTTCAGAAGGTTATCTGAGCCTTTTATGGTCTACAAAGAGTAGAAAACCCTGTGAGAACTATGTGTCTTGAGATTTCTGGTATGTGATTAGAAATGCTGAGTGATCTGTCTCCTATCTGGCATTTTAATCCTTTTTCAGGTCTGGGGGCAAAGCTGTGTACCAAAATGAAAAACAGTAAAAAGCAGAAAAGGTTTCAATGAACTCTGAGCTAATAAAACTATCCTTATTCTATCAAAGCAGCATGGCCAGCCCAGTGTAAGCTCAACATGAAACCAAAAGTTTGGAGCCCTATGATTATTCCAAATCTCAAGATCATCTTGGTCCTTCCTGTGTGTTTTTTTAAGAGATCATCGGCTGAAGTGCTTTTTTTTCCAGTTTGTGGGCATTTGGGTCTAAGGGTCCATTTGAGTATCTCTCTCTGTAATCCAAGCATCATGCACATACATTTATTGAAGTGAGTGAGCCAACCTTCAATACAGGAGATTGCCCAGAGTAATTTATTTTTAGGGACTCAATATTTGAGTGCATTTTAGCGATACACAAAGTTTTGCTAAGATCAAATCTATAGCACCAGAGGAGGCTTGGGTGGTAGGTTGTTAATATTTGGTATTTTACATAAGGGTCAGCAGAAAAAAAATTCCCCTTCTTCTCCATTTCCCAATTGATGCTTTAGAGGGAGAGAAAAATGCCTTTATTTCACATTGCACAGCTGTTGCACTGCTCAAGAAAAACTGTTCAAATATTAATATGGCTTTGGGGCTAAAAGCATTTCTTGAGAGACACTTCAATGCAACAACTTTCAGCCAAGTGAACAATCACAAAAATAGAGTCAAAGACCAAAATCCCTCCAGCTGATAGAAAGGCAATTTATTTATTTATTGGTGCAGGCCTACAGAACTCCTTATGTGTGATTGTGGCAGTTTCCAGTCCAGCCTCAGGAAAGAATTGCTCATGGATGCCACAGATCACGACCTCTGGAGTCAGGCAAATCCTCCTTTTCTCACCCCAAGCTCTCAGTGTGACCTGGACTGTCTCAGGTCTCCTCCACACCAGCTTCAGTGAGCTGAGGGGAGCTCTGTGCAGCTTAGGGGGCTTCCATCAGCTGCACAGCCTCCCCCAGAGCTGTGCTTCAACTGCCCAGGGAGGTCCAAGCTTTCTTACCCAGCATTACCAATGTGTCTGAGGGTGGATATTGTGGTTGTCTCATGTGGCTCTGCCATGGACCAGCCCGTGTCCTCATCATTCCAGCTGCCCTGGAGCTGACTCACCCCAAAGGGACTCACAGACTTTCATCCCACCCAGCAAACAAGGAGGAATTCCCTCAAACAAAGCAGTCTGATGGTGGATTTCAAAGAGAGCCCTGAACAGAGGGCAGTGCTTTAACTTTGGTTGGCATCTATCCTGAGGAGATTGGTTCTGGCATGGATCATGTACTGACTTGGCTAAGGGCTGCAGCATCATTTACACCCTCAGACTGCTGATGCATCTTCAGTTCTGCTTTGGAAAGGAATCATCCCACCTGGTCTGAAATTCATGGCTGCCCAGGGGTAGGAGGATGCTACTTCCATCAGTTCACTTGCCCATCTATTTCCTATTTAGCAGGGATGACAAATGTTCAAGCCACTTAGTGAGTTTATTCCCAAGCTTTTAATTCTGCTCCATGTGCATCGACCTCTTTGCTGCTGAAGCCACAAGCCACACTCTGTCCTGAGCAGGTCTGAAGTGAACAGCAGGACACACACGTGCCCAGAACAACCCAGCTGAGCAGAGGGAGAAATGGATTCCAGCTCTGGGCTACACACAGTAAATCACCAGCACAGAGAGGGAAGCACAGGGACATCAGAAATACCAAAACGTCCTTTTTTAGAACATGAGTCCTTAAACAAGATAGGAAAATATATGAAATGACAGCAAGGTTCTTAACTGTTGCTCCAGTTTAAGCCCACACATGTGCCTCATTTATTTTCAACCATGCTCTTCTGCTATCTCTATCCTGCAAGAGATGGATACAGGACATTATCAGTGGAGAAGGACTACAAAAGATGGTAGGCTTTTATTACCCTCTGTGCTTTTTGGTAGCTTCCTTGTATTTTTGGAATTCAGTTACAGAAGTGCCTAATGTCCCCTGTTAAAACTCAACTCCTGTTACAGCACACAGTGTGCAAACATCTCCCCACATAATGCTGCTGTGTTTTATGTAGCCAAACTCACTAACTCTGGGCTGCAAAGGCTGTTGGGGACAGAGTTGATGAGATGTTGCAAGCAATTGTAGTGGTTACTGAAAATCAGGGAGATCAGCATTTACCACAACATTATCATTCAGACATTGTTCACTTCATTTGCCTCCTGAGCAAAGTTTACTACCTCCAAAGCTCCCCTCCTGCTCTCAGCTGCTATCACACAGACAATGCATGCCACTGCCCACACTGATTGGTATTAGGCTGGGGTACTTAGAAACTGTAAATACATCACCTTGACTGTCCTAAAATTATTAGGGTGGAATAACGAGCTGCACTCCCTGAGGAAACCAGTAAATAAAGTAGCTTAATTCTTTCTAGAGTTTGCATTTAGCTAAAAAAGCTGTATAACTATATATTATTCTTTATTAAGAGCCACACTTTCAATAGAAGCTCATGCTAAAATTGAAGATTTAATGCTTCCAGAAATGCAAGCTCACCTTAAGAAACTGTGCACTGCTCAGCTAATGGAGACTCAGCCTCCCCAAACCCAGGAATAAGGCAGTCTGCATGGATGTGGGCATGGAAAATTTCTCCAAATTTTATATGAGGAAAATAGAATCCACTATTCTAAAAGGAGTATCATAAAGTTTGATGTGCCTATTTCAAAAGCATTTGGAACAGATATTCCCTCTCTGACCAGACAGAAATGTCTTTGCTTCCAGCTCTAATGCCAACTCCAGGGAAAATTAAAAAAAAGGAATTGCACTTTCTGGCATTTTTTAGCACATGGGGCAAAGCTGGAAGGAGTCCAAGTGGGAAGAAAGCTGAGGGGGGTGTGATGGGAGGGAGCTGGGGCTGGAACAGCAGACCTTGGGCTGTGTTTTGATTGAATCAGGTGAGGCCAGCAGGGACAAACACTGGGCTGGTTTCTGAGAGCAGAGAGCCCCATCTATGCTCTGTGTGGAAACTGTCCCAGCTTTGCTCTTTGATCCTTCAGCTTAATTCAATCCAGGGGCAAATCAGAGTGAAACTGGGTGTGTGGAGGTGCAGGTGTGCACGTCTATTGGGGGGATGGAGGGAAGGGGACAATGGGCAATTGGTGCTGTCCCTCTTCCCAGCACGTAACATCCCTGAGCCAGCTCCCACTCCTGGCACACTTTCCCAGGGCCCAGGTCTGACAATCAGAGGGACTTTTTTATCAAACCCAAGCGCTTATGGAAGCAGAGGTTTCAGTTACAAGAGCTGATCTTTGGGATGCCTGATTCCCCTGTGACGTTGCAGACTCACGAGCTGTTACCAGGGGCTGCACATGCAGTCACCCATGGACCTGCTTGCTCTGGGTCTGCCCAGCACTGGCAGTCAGGCAGCACATCCCCCAGGCTGTCAGTCGGGCTGTCAGTCAGTCTGTCAGTCCAGCAGCATTGCCTGCTTGCCTCAGAACAGTGTGAAGCCATCAGATCATGGGATGGTTGTAGCCCTACCTGGCTCGTGTCACTGCAGAAGCTGAAACACCGAGCAGGTCTGAGCAAAGATCTGCTCAAACCTACAGATGAACCTAAGGCAAGTTCCTGCTGCTGATAACAGGCCAACTCAAACCTGCCCACGGGACAAACGCTTCCACAGTGAGACTGTGCCAGACCCAGAGCAGCCCAGGGCAGCACAAAGTGCTTCTTTCTGCCGTGCTCTGAGGATCCCCTGGCCCACAGTGGTGGTGCCTCAGGGATTACAGTTGGCTCAGTCCTCTCACACTGATCCGGAGCTATTGTCCTGTGCTGCTGAGACAGACTCTTCCCATCTCCTAAGAGGGAGACTGAAGACACCAAAGGTGTGCCTTCCCACTGCCTTTGGTCACCAACAGGACGTTACCCCTCTGCTGAAGCCCCTGAACTGTGGTCCAAGAGTCCCCAAGAAAAGACCTACAAAAATGGATAGTATAGCAATCACTGCTTTAGTCCACATCATGAAAAATGAGACCCCAACACAGATTCTGTCTAAATAGAAATTGCTTTTTCCTGTCCCTAAATTGAGTCTCTCAGGATTATACACAAATGCCAGAAGGCTGCTGCAAAGAAAACCCAGAACACTCAGTCTGTTGGCCTTTTTTGCCTAGTGGAGAAGTGTATGTTGTGTTCTTCAGTATGATTCTACTGCAGGAACTGGGAACTGTGCTTAAAAGAAAAGTGGCTATTTTAAACTAATTGAATTTTTAGCTGTGTCTCATGTACTGTGTCCACTTAGCTCTGTGCATCCTTCTTTTGCTTTGATATATGGCAACAATACAGAAATATTGCATTGTGGGGTGGGAAGTGGCTCAGTGCAGGAGGATATAAACCAGATGTGCAAAGTATCCAGTGTGCACTCAATGTACCTCCTGTGACCTGTCTGGAGATGATACAAATACAATCAGTTTGTGAGACAAAGGAATAGAAATTAGCTCCAAGAGCAGAGAGGAAATAAAACAGACTAGAGCAATTCAGAGAATCAGAGATCGTTTCAAGCTACCAACAAAAAAAAAAACTAAAAAAAAAAGAAAATGTGAGGAAGAGCACTTTTTTTCCTGAAAATTTGTAAAATAAAAAGGAAGCTAAGAATCTTTCCCTTGTGTTTTGACTAAAACCATGAAGACAATTCTCTGCAAAAAACTTTAGTTTGTTTTGTAGAGTCCCTTGTTAAATGATGTATAATTTATCTGAGACCACAGTTACATAAAGCTGTAAGTCTTATTGTCATCTTCAGTTTTACTCTAACAGTGCAAGTATTTCTCATCAGACCAGATTTTACTAGAATGGCAAAAGATGGCAAGTCCTACCAAGCTGATTTTGGAGATTCCACCTAAAAATAAATCCTCGTTTCAGGATAATGTTTTTCTCCAAGAAGGAATTTTAAGCTGAATGGTCAGACCCTCATTTGTTACAAGCCTGTATAGTCAGTGACTCCATGGATATTCCATATATGAGCCTCCACTGTGGCAGGGGAAAAACTATAACACATCTGTGTTTACACCCAGATCCTTCTACCCTTTGGAATAGGCTGATTCTGGGGATAAAATATCACAGGCCCTCACCAATTATGATTTAAACAGTGGTAAAGGATGAGGCTTGTGGAGTTTAAGCTGTTTTGCACCAGACAACTGGATTAAGGTGCAACCAACCAGCATCATCAGCTCTGGGATAAAACTGAAACGAGGATGGACGAATGCAGAACACTGACCTGGGAGATTTTGTGTCTTTCCAGGGTGATCCTCCATTTTTTTCTTGTTCTGATGCTTCCCTTTGCTAGTGCATTCTGGTGTCTTGTGCAAGTGTGCTGCACACATGGGATTTTCACACTACAGTGAAGAAAAAGTCAGAGATGCCACAGAAGTTCCCTTTGCCGTGGGTTTGAACCTGCCCAGCCTGAGCAGTGGGCACGGAATTTCTCTCTTGTGGAAGAGTTTGGGAGTTGGGAGTTTTCCCTTTCTTCTCTTACCTTGGCTGCTGGTGTGGCAGGTCCCAGCAGTGGCCTCCCCATTCCCACACAGACGGGTGGGGAAGGGGTGGGCTGGGAAGGGGAGCTGAGGAATTCTGGTTTGGCACCCCTGGCTCGCCGAGGCAGCCAGGCGGGAACGCAGCCGGAGCCAAGCACAATGTAACACGGATTGCTTCTTTTGGAAGGGAGGAAACCCAGGAGCCACAACTGAAGCACTGCTTTGCTCTTGGGATAACTCAACTGTATACTGTGTGTTTGCCCCTAAGCCCAACAGAACTAGGACAATATTTCACTGAACTGGGGAATGATCTTTGGGCTGTGTCTCAGAACTGAAATGTTCATTGTTTAGATAATTTGGAAAAAATACCTTGTTTTCCTTTGGTTGACTGGCCTCTGGAAAAGTTTAGGATGGCATGCACATTGTGGTAAAAAGGGAAAAAAAAAAAAGAGAACAAACAAGAAATTTGAATTAATTTGACATGCTGGGAGTAGGGCTGCTGGGGGATTGTAGAAATTACAAACAGAAAAAGAAGGCAACACAGATAACTGTGTTTACTGCTAAAGAGATAGATTGCCAGGACAGAGAGTGCCTGCAAACCTCAGTGCCCAGTGGCTACTGAGAAATGGGAAGGGGCTTATGAGAAAGAAGAAGAGGAGTTGCCAAGGAATGCGAGAAGTTCACAGCCTGGCCTGGATAGTTTCAGTTGTGTGGGTTGGATGCTGCCAGTCTAATCAGGCCATCATTCAATGGCTGCTACTGAAGAAGTGGTTCTTCCATTCCCTCTTCCCCCAGACACCCATTTCTTATGCCAGCACAAGCATTCATGTGACTGTGCTACCCCAAAAAACTGATTTAAATAAAAAAAAAGCATACATCTAATTGATTTGATATTCATCTGGATCATTCTGTGGTCCAATGTGTTGCACAGCCAGAGAGACCCTGGTGCCAGACAAGAGTGGGTGAAAAAAGTGACTGGGTGCAGAGGAAGAGGGGGGAGAGGAGTGGAACAACCCCTTTCAGCAGCAGCCAGATTTATGCCAGATTAAAGTGACCGTGTAACCACAACCTCTTTGAGGAGCCCCCTTAATTTCATTTTGGGCATGTGAAGAATCAGCTATTACTCCTACTGAGTTAAGAGCAGCACAAACAGGCTTTTATCATCCCATCGTCTCACATTTGCTGAACTTGTGATGTGCTCTGTGCTCTGCCAGAATTTCTGGGAGGATCTGTGGCAATTATAGGGAAACCCACCTAGGGACAATATCATTCCAGTGTAAGAAGGCTGGTATGTGTGCAGCTACTTTAGCAGCTCTGTCTGCTATGAAAGCAAATGAACTCAAGAGCAGACAAGAACTGATATGTGAAGTTAGAGTATAAATCTGGCTGCATAAATTAAAAGGACGGGAATGCAATGGATTTTGAATAGGTTCTTTCACATGACAGTGTTCTCCTGGAATCAGAAAGCAGACACTGCAGCAGAAAAGCTTTACAGTGTTCTGAAATAAATATTAGTATTTCTCTTAGCACAGAGGAGTTTAAATGAAGTGGCAAATCAAAACATGCATGTGTATGCATATACATTAGTTACAGATAGAAAACAGGGACTGCAGTGCAAAGGGGTTGATATGGAATATGGACTGATACAGAATATGGACAAAATATTGACTGTGTGTTGCAAGTTTTCTACTCTCCCTAAGGTATCTTCTTTCTGTGTTGGAACTAAAGGTCTGAGCTTCCAACTTGGAATTTCAGCTAATTCCTTTAGAAATTCCCACTATGGAAAGAGCCATGAAATTGTGGGCCAATGCTGCCCTGAAGCAGCTGAGAGCCTGCAATGAAAGGCCCAAGGGAAGAGTCGAGCTCTCCCAATCTTCCACTCTCACGATGCAGAAAATATCTTAGCAGAAATCATAAAAGCAGAATAAATCAGGATATGTTGAGATCTAAGGTCTCCTACAGGTGGTCAAGGAGCAGCATAATGTTAGTTTAGGTCACTGCAATAATGACAGCAATTCCAGTGCTGGTGATGGTAATTCCATGTCTGGTCCTCAAGTGACTCAGGAATATTTATAAAATTACTCCCCATGTGCCACTATGAAAGTGGCCCTGTCCCAGAATGTTTACAGTGAACATTACTTTTTACCATTTTCTTAAATATTTTATTAGGATTTGTATAGTTTATCTGCAAGTTTAATGAAATGATTTAGCTTTTCCAATAATCTG
The DNA here is from genome assembly GCF_003945725.1 of Corapipo altera. Lineage (NCBI taxonomy): Eukaryota > Metazoa > Chordata > Aves > Passeriformes > Pipridae > Corapipo > Corapipo altera. Next base: position 3,360,337 of record NW_020884913.1, read on the forward strand.
CTGTAATTTCTGGTTTTAATTTTGTAGGCGTTAATTTGTTGTCCTACCAGTATAATTTCAGTAATAACTCTTCTTGAGTTTGTTCTTTCACATTTATTGATTTCAATACATTTATGAATGCTCTGAACTGTTTTTCTTTCAAAAATAGCATAAACCAAAAGCACTGAAAAAACTAGAAAAAATTTGGTTTCCTTATTAAAACTGAATTAAGGAAGCATGTTTTCACTGAAGTGGTACCTCTAATTCCCTGTAAGCTCAATGGTTATTATGACATTGGGAAAAGGGACATTTCTGGTGCTCATAGGGTTTGATTACAGCTGGTTTTCACCCAAGCAATTACATCTGAAACACTCCCAACATCCTCTGGGAAGCTGTCCCCTCTCAGCTGGCCAGTTCTTCTCTTTCTTTCCTGATCCAGAGCCTGCTGAGGTTGATTTCCAGCCCTTTGACTCAGACCCACTATCCATGTCTCCTGATCTTCTCTGACACTGGAAATTATTCCCCCTCTGTCTCATGAAATTTCAGCTGGCCTTGGCTCCTGGCCTGCTCCAATGGTTGCCTTGTCAGGATGCTTATTTACCCTTCACCAAAACACCAGAAGTAGTTTAAACCCCGAAAACATTCCAGTTGGGAGTTTCATGCAAAACATTCAAACATTCTAAATGAAAATAATGATTTAAAAGAAAACTGCAGAACTCTGCTGCAAGTCTTGTGTCTCTGCCATCAGAAAAGGATACAGCTAATCATTTCATTCAAAACAAAACATGCAGTCTTCCTAAATACCCTCCCTGATCAGACCACCAAAGCACTTAGCATCTCTTCTGCTCACCAAATATTTTTATGATTTTCCACAAGAAACAGCCAGGCCAAATGCTAATAACCACTCTGAGAGGATGGGAGTACATCATGTCTCCAGACACCGTGAAAATAAAATAAATCACTACAGGAACAAAATTTTATATGGCTTGTTTTTTAAATTATGTTTTGCCATAAGGAAATGATGAATAGAAGCATGAACCAAACTAAGGAGAAAAAAGCTATTCTTGCCTAGACCTTGGAGCACTGTTATTATCAGAAAAAAATCAGCAATCTTCAGAAGCAGCCAAGAGGTTTAAGAGCATCAGCCACAGTCTTTAGAAACCCTTTCCCTTTAAGATCAGAATGTCAACATTAGAGACTGTGACTATACCAATAAATAACGTGCACAAATTTAACAATGAGGGCACTTAATCACTCTGGTATCTTATCTAGGGACAAACAAGATTCCTGTTACTTACAGTCTTTAAATCAAGACTTGGGATATGTCTGTGTGTCACACTGGGATGTAAAGCAGAGACAGGAGCCCTGTTTGGAAACCACTGTGCTCATGGAGCAACAGGAATTCAGCAGGAGGGATGCAGAGTAGTGCTGGAAGGGCAAATGATTCCATTCTGAGTTCAGCTGGACTCCACAGAGAGATCACTGGATGATGCTCATGGCCTGCTAGACAGTCCCTCTCTGAAGGCTATGCAGATAAAATAAAACCACTTTCAGAGATAATCCCTTTAACAGATCACCCAGCATTATGGACAAAGTATTTCTTCCTCTGGGATTGTCTGGCTCTGGACCCCTCTGACTCCCTGTTTTTGTTTGTGAAGCTTGGACTACGTGGGGAGTCGAGTATTGGGACCTGCCTGGTTTGCACTGTTGTCAACATTCCCCCAGAAGGAGCTTGGAAACCAGTGAGATGCAGCAACACCAGCATTTGATGCCTTATTGCCCTTCCATCTGAACCAGAGCAGCAACCACCATGAGAAGATTCTTTCTACCTATAGTCCCACCCCACGTGTCAGAACAAACTCCTCCATCAGTATCTGTTTCTATTATTAAACCCTGGAATCCCCCCCAGCACTCTCAGTTCCTAATGCTTGTCCTTGGCTCCCCTCACAGACCTGCCTGGCAAACATTCCTGCCTCCCCTGCGAGGGGCTGAGCCCAGGGATTGTGCCCTGCTGGCACGGCAGGCGTGGCTGAGCGGCAACATTTCAATCCCACTTTGTGCTTTGCCACCAGAAAGCCAGGCACACGCTCTGAAACGCTGCCCCTGCAGTACCACAGTGTCTTCTATAAGAAAACATGGATTTCTGCCACCAGACAGACACAGAAACTAGTAAGCTATTCCCTGCATTCTTCTATCCCCCTGGGCACCCTGTGTAAGGGAAGCCATTGATGCTTGCCATCAGATAGACACACAAACTAGTAATAAAATACCCATGATTCACTGCATTTTTATTCCTTAGGGTGCTTCTGAAGAGGGAGCTACTGATTTCTTACTTATGTTTAAATGATTTGTGAAGGGGAAAAAAAAATTCTATTTTATAGCCTGTGCCTTTAGCCATAAGGGAAACTGTTTTCTGTGAGTTCTGTATTTTTTTCCCTCTAATTACTTATCTTTCTTTACTTTGGTTGCTTTTTAGGAAGGTAAAGTTTTCTCTAATCTTTTAATTTTAATCAGTTAAAAGTTATCTATTGGGTGAAACATCAGACCCTCTCAGTTTCTGCATCTACTCATTTCAGTGTGAGATTTTCCAGCATGAAGAACATGACCTTTAATGCCTCATCATTCCTAACACAGCAGCCCCCTCTCTAATACAAGCAATTCTGTGCCAGTGCCCTACCCTAAGGATTGTGTAAAAGGCAAAAAAGGTGAAGAGAAACAGAGATGCCAAGGAGTTTTCCCAAAAGTCACACAGAAAATCAGTTCTCTGTATTTCCATGTCACTGGACATGCTGTCTCTCAACCCCTGCCTGGCACCTGGATAGAGCAAACCCCAGCACATGCGGATGGGAATCCTCAGGGGAAGAACAGCCAGGATCTCCTCAACCTCCCAGCCCTGTGCTGGGGGAGGCCACAATGGTCCTCCTTGTTCTTTGGGATGGGTTTGGGCACTGTGGAGATAGGCACAGCACAGCAACTGAAATAAAGACAGAGGTCTCCACATTCAGCCAGCGAGGGGAATCCAACCCCCAAGACAGACTGGAGCCACATCATTGCCTAAAGCTCTAGAAAGCAGAACATCCTCTGGAACACCCAGGCAGGGCCCTCGCCACAGGGTGTATTTTGAGAGTGGTGTGAACATGGCCCTTCTTCCCCATTTCCTTTCCCTATTAGTCACACTTAGCCTTGCTCCACTTTCTGCCTCTGGAAGCCCAAATGCCAGTGCTGTGTCGGGGAGAAAGCAAGCACAGCATTTTCATAGGCAAAGATCCACAGCTCAAAACCACCTAATAATACGTCTCAGTTCCTCCTGACTTGGTAGTGTCTGCGTTGGAGAGGCCAAGGTTTGGAAGAGAAGGAATTGGCCAGGACAGAAGTGCATTGGCAGAGCTCTGTGGAGGCACTCACACAAATCCTGCCCTCACTACAGCTGGATCCATCCAGTGCTTTCACCATGACCGGGTTTGGGAATCTTGTAAAGCAAACAATCAATAAGGGGAGAAAAAAATTAAGCAACTGCTTGGCCTGAAGCTCGTTGCTACTCAAGGACTTTCCACACTGTGAGGAGTGAAAGTGGGAAGTGTTCTCTTTTGGGGTCCACTTCACACCCAAGCTTGGCCTCAGCCACATCTGTTCTTCCAGGGATGCTCCAGTGCTTAGATGTGGCTTTAGGTGAGCTCCTGAAGTTAGGTGGGCCAAACAAGCAGAGTTTAGGGCTGAGCTGGCTGGGAGATAGGCTGGTTCTGTGCATTTCTCAGGGAAAGGTTACTAAGAAAGCCCTTCAGGAAGCCAAGGTGGGAAATAAAGCTCTTGCTCAAGTAGGAAAGTCCTTTTAAACTTCAGCAGTGTGTGACAGCTGGCAGGTCCAGCAAGGACCTGCATGTGTGGAACTTGCTTTCCACTTCCTAATATCCACTGCTGCCACTGCCTCTGCAGAGGTAAACTCTGTCCTAAATCTGCATCCACAGCCTCACGTGTGAGGAAGAAGCTTATGGGAGCTCGAGGGTTGTTCATCCTGCATTTCTCCCTTGCCTGCACAGACAACAAACATCCTGACTCCAGTTGTCCTAGTCTGTCTTAAATCCTCTTATCTTACTGAATTAATCCAGAGACTAATTTATAAGGCACCTGTGTCATCCTAGGCTTATCCTACTGTGCAGAAAGTGGGATTTTGTGTTTTTTCCTCTCTCTCAGGAGGACAGCCTGAATTTTCATCTGAGTTATTTGCATACAGACTTTATTCAGAGGAGCTGCTGACTGAGACATACAAGCAGACACAATAACTTGCATATTAGTTTTCCTAGTGAAGGTGAAGATACAACCTTGTGGAACAAGAAATCTGACATCACCAGATATGTCAAATATCAGAAATATTTCTTCCATAACAAAATATTGCTTGCTCTCGAGCATTCCTGCCAATTGTTTCCTACCATTTAACTTCAGTGGAAATAGCCTTATTTGCAGGAGGTATAACCTGTTTGTCCTTATGGAAACTGGTCATTACAACAGGGAGCCATCGGAAGATGACCTGTTACGTGCAAATTATTAATTCAAGGTAAAGATCTAGAATCCTCCAAAAGACACAGAGACTGCCTGAAGCAGAGGTATAAAGGAGCTGCTCTGGAAGGAGCAGCTAAACACCTCATTAACTGAGCTTCGTGCCGTTCAGTCTGAGTGACTGAATGTTTCCAACACAATTGAAACTGTGGTTCCCTGAATTAATGTTATTTTTAATAAAAGGAGGCGTTAAGTTGCCTTCTTTGGTGAGCACTGAGGAATGTTTCTAAGTTCCCTACCAGACATGGCTGCATTTGAGTGATATTTGTGAGGCACTTGGAGAAGAAATGTGCTATATAAAATTAGAGATTATGCCAAACCTCAGCGTTGGATTAATATGTCTGTGTGAATTTAGAGGATGAAAAGCCACCTTCCATTTGATGGCAAGGTGTCAAATTCCACGTTCATGTAAACTGATGCAGACAGTTATAAAAAAAGTTATTCCAGTTGTACTGACAAAGAATCTGACCTTGGTCCATTTGCTTGAAATGAAGCAACCAAAATCTTGGTCCTGCCAGAATTTTGTACTAAAACTGATGTCTAGATCCTGGCTTTGCTTTCTGGGCCTTTTTTTATTGCACAGTGATGATCTATTACTATATGAATGTGCTACAGCAAATGTAAAGAAGTCACAAATCAGCAGAAAGATGCTTTATAAATTCAAGAATTTTGAGGGGTTTTTTTCAGATGTTGTATGTTCACCTGAAATTGCAGAGTGAGCACATATATATGCTAGTTCAGAGCAAGAATAAGTTTCTGTTCAGAACTAAGGAATGAATTTTGTGTCCTCTCAGTCTCTGTGTCTCCCTCCCGTGATGTGGTAAATGGTACTTTGTGAAAACTCTCTGCTAGTGCATGAAATTCGGGCTCTGCAGCCCAGTCCAACAGCATCAACTCCTTTGATTAAGAAAGCACTGAGCATTGCAGCAGCAGCAGCAAGATCTCAGCCAGATCCCCACTGCTCCAGAGGACACAGCCACACAGACTACAGCAAACAGACCTGCAGGACCACTTTCAAAGCGGTTTCAGTGTCTCGCTGGGAGATTTTTGCTGGCTAAATTAGCAAAATTCAGAGCATACATTAGCTCTGTGACTCCAGTTAATGAGTCCTTTGTTTTATTAGATGAATTGGTAAGGAGGGTCATTTTCTAATACATCTTTCCCAGCAGAGCAAAACACCCACCCCTGAAAACAGCCATAGGCAATCCATTCTTTTTATATTGCCCATGCAAGTTGCTCCTTACAAATAATGAACACTCATAACTAAACGCTGCTCAGAAGAATAAATGACTAACCAGATTTTATCAGTACACAAGCTAAATTCAATGATTTATGAAGAAATCTTGGTCCCGTCTAATGGAATTTTCCCAAAATAAATTCATGTAAACAACTTGCCACAAAGAGGCAGTCAGTGCTGGTTGGTATGTGTAAACAGCTTTAACAGTTGAGAATATAATCTCCTTGACTGCTGGGCAGTCTGGGGAGATTCAGGCAGAGTCTCCGTTCAGAAAACCACCTTTGGCTCTGATCCTCCTGACATCATAATGCCACCCATTTCATTAGTTTTTAGTAGATGTTAATATCATCACAGATGGGTAGAATCGTTTTGCCTCTCAAAGCCAACACATGAATTTTTACAGTCCTCATCAGAGTGCCAGGATGAGAGTCACAGGTAGGACGAGTGGGAGGAGGTAAAAGAGACAGAAATGAAAAAAATCCAGCTCCTGAGTAAATGTATCACAGTGTATTCAGTTCCAGCAGTGGATTTTCCAGCACCTTTTTACATGTTCCTAGAATCCATCTGAAAGTACAGTGGGGCTGTAATAACGTGTGCCACAGTCGTTCTTAACGTTTCCAGGGTAACTCTTATTTACGTGGTCTCTAACTGCAAAGTGGAGTCAAATGTTTAATAAATTGTCTCTCTGATGTTAATTAGTCCTGTTAGGAGGTGACACTGGGAGCAATGTGTGTAAACTGATCTGTGCGAGTGGCTCGAGCCCATTTGGGCTGGTTCCCAAACAACCTAGAGCACAGTTCTAAAGCGAACCAAGCCCTTTTCAGTTTGCATCATTATCAGAAATATTTCCCCTCTCTGCCTTAATTCATCCTCAAGAGCAACACAGCACAGTCAGCAGCAGTTCTAGTAGAATAAGGGCAAGTGGGCTGGCTGGCTGAGTACCAAAGCTGCAAAGACAGTTCTCCTTCTCTAATGACTATTCATAAATACAGCATAGGAGCAGTTTCGTGGGGATGAGGGCTAAGTACAGCATGTTCTACTGCTTGGTGGAAGAAGAAATCCTGCACTATGCACACAGATTTTACAGGCACTAATAAGTACCTTTTTTAGATCTGTAGAACTTTCGAGGCTTTTCACAGTTAATATTTCTACATTAGCCTGATTTTCCAATCTGCCTGCTGGGCAGAAGAAGACTGATGTTTTTTAAAAGGGACTAGTGATTTTGCATGCCTGTTCTGGGGTGCCTAACTTGAGCCAGCCCTGAGAACAGCCTGATAGTTTGAGGATTTCCAAAAATCAGTTCCTTTAGGTGTCTCAGCATAACACCTCATCAGTCTCTGCTCAACTCTAGTCAGTGACAAAAAAAAATTCCCCAACACTCCTTGCTCCTGAAGTCCCTGCTGCAGTTGGACGGGGTGCTTCTCACAGAGATGTGAGATTTCATTTGCAGCTGTGGCCAAATGCTGCTGTTCCACAGCTGATTATGATCTCACTCTGGAGCTGAGCTTCCTATGGCTTTTATCATGTAACTCAGTTTAGATCAGCGTGAATAAGATCAGTATTTACTTCCACTGTGTCAGACATCTGTCTGATTAGCTCTCTGTAACCTGTGAGCTGTTATGGACTACAGTTTCTCGACTGTCAAACTTTCATTTCAATTTTTAGGTTGATTTGTTTAAAACAAAAGGAAGTGTCTTTGGATGGTTGAATTAAAGGATATGATCCGTCCATGGCTTTCACATTAGAATGGTTTCATTTTGAAATAAGAACAGAACAGTTTAATTCAATAATTGGCACAAAAATAATACCAGTATCCGATAATAGAGACTTCCTAGGAAAGATATACCTGATGTCAGACAGCCTCATAAGCAGGCTGGCAGCCAGTTCTAATGGAAAAACAGTCTGTGAAGAATTCCCAGCATATTATATTCCCAGGCTTTTTAGAACCTATTTTCTGGCTAATCAAAAACCAGAAGCTATGTCTTCAGCAGATATAGAATAACATCCTTGCTGAAATACAGGAGCTCAAGATCTATCCCCCAGCATGAATTTAAGATGTTTAGCTGCACTTGAACCCAAATGTTTTTTTCTCCACCTAGTTGTAATTGGGTGTGACAGCATTCCAAGTCAGGGTGTCCAGGGCAGAGTGGATGAAATGGGAAATCAAGCCAGAGCAGAATGATGGTGACTTACAATGACTTTGCAGAAACAGAGCTCTCAGAAATGAGGCATCAGAGAAGTCACACCACTGTCCCTTGCCCAGACCCACATGAATGTACCCACTGGCCAGAGCACATCCTATGCCACCCAGAACTGCTAGAGAAGTGGGATCATCCAGCCCTCAGCTGCAAGGCATGTGGTGAATCCAAGGGATCAGTGCAGATAGGTTTAAGGCATTCTGTGCAAACATGGATTAATCTACAAAAGAAGTTAATGAAGCGTGAGATGTGAGTGGTGTTTGTGCAGCATCTGGGCTATACTGAGCTACAACTGTGATACCTTGGCACCCCTTCTCAGAAAGCTCCTTTCCAGTCTCCTCTTTATAAAACATTAGTTGAGTTCACTTACCAGGAGGCACTGGGTGATGTTGAGAGCTGCTGCTGGTGTGCAGTGGATTACTTTACCAATACAGCCATTTCAGGCCTCTTATGGCCTATCTGGTTTGCCAGTCTTAATACCATCCTGGAAGATGAAAATTATAACTAACTTTATACACAAGGTGTACACAGAAATAGCATCAGTCTGTCAATCATATGGGACGCTGCTTCCACAAGTAATGGATTTTCAGTGTTTGGCAGTACTGTGGTCACCGCATTCCTGCAAGGAAAGCAGGATGTATTCCTGCTTTTCCTTCTGCTTTCACTCACACTGTCAATCCAGATAAATTGTTTTATCTCCTTACACCTCATTCTGGTAATCTGTAAAGTAGCTATTCTGAAGCTTAATTACTATTTGTGAAGCATACAAGAACTTCAAATGAAGACTGACATGGAAACAAAGTATTGTTGCCTGTTCCTTTGAAACTTTGGGGCTCTTCATTACTCATCAAGCAGGTCCAATCCTCCTTTTAATTACCTCCACTTTATCACTACAAGTCTCCAAAGTAATTATTTACATTGTTGTAATAGAACACATTCAAGCTGAGCTTTCCTCATTTCAGAACCAACTGAAGATCTTTATGAAATTAGTGCAATTTTAGCTCAAACATCCAGGGTGTTTCCCCAGCTGGTTATTCCATGCATCCACTCAATTTCCCTTCCTTCCCATATTTTTGCTCTGCTCCCTTTTCCATCCAGCAGCAGATTATTGCAACAGTTCACCTTCCCATAGTGTATGTCAGGCTTTTACTTACTCTGAGTTTATACCACTTTCAAAAAAAGCAGTAACATTTCTCACATCTGGAAATGGTCAGTAGCAGGGGATACAATTCTTAGCAAAGTATAAACTTAAATTTTGTATAGCATAGTTTATAGCATATAGCATAAAAGTTTGAAACCTAGTTCCAACATTCATCTGTGAATTGGATCCTTGCAATCTACATTCCATGGTGGTAGAGGACTTCAAGATATTTAACACCTCTATGGGGCAAGTTCAGATTTTTGTATTTTCCACTCAACTACCATTCAGATGTGCCTGGAATTTAGGTGCCCAACTCCCTGAGATTTTTTGACATCTCCAGCATAAGCACAAGTGGCATCTCCATATCCTACACTGCAGTCCGCTTGAAAACCTGACAGCCTTTGGCCACTGGTGTCCCTTGCCACAGTGCAGGAATAACTTTCAGAGTGAAACCTCTTCTCTCTAGACACAAATCCTTTTATTCTTGCTCTTTCCATCATAACTTAGCCTGCAGCTATTAGTAAATATCATCAATATTTACTCATCATCAATATCCTCCTACGGAATTTTTCTGGGAGAAATCCTCCTGTGCTCACTTCCAAGGGGCCACTCCTGCCTCAGGAGTCCTGCTGGCTGGTGAACAGGCTGCAGAACTGCACCCTTTTTGAATGTGGTGCTGGTTTTGGAATAAGCTGACAGCTCTGTGCAGCTCAGTGCTTGGTGTGTTAACCCGATTATGTTTGACATCTGAGGTCAACAAGATCACTGGACATGTCCCATTGCTGATCTTCTGAGGAGCCCCAGAGTCTTCTCCCTGACAGCTGCTGAACTGCCCACCCCAGTTGCACCAGAGAGGAGAGAAATATCTTCCTGAAAATGTGATCCCTGGGGCTGCTACTTTGTGTAATTGCTCCTTACATGCACACGTGAAATGTTTTGGTTGTCTAATTATTGGGATGGCACCAAAAACTATCAATAGCTATAAATTCACAGACCTGGACTCACTCTGAGCTAATGAGACCAAAGCTGCTGTGTTTTATATAATTAGTTGGATATATTAACATCACTGAGAAGGGGGAAAATGGTCTGAAAAGGGAAGATTAGTAGGATAGCACATGCAGCTTTTAGTACCATGTCCCTCTCTAATAAGAAAGAAGAATTTATTGCCACACCCATACTATTATATTGAGGAAATTTAGGTCAAATCCTAAGACACTGCAAATTGTTTAATTTCATTTCAATCCAGCAGAGGAGCCACGAGGGTCTCCAGAATAATGAGGCTATTTTGAAAGTTTGAAAGTGTAGCAGAGAACTCATGTTGGATTCCCCCCCACCCTTTTTTATTATTTTTAATTTTTTTTTATTTATTTTCCATTTGCCTCCAGATATTTAAGTCCTTACAGAGTACTTGGGTCACATTATCAAACTTTCCCTCCCCACAGTAAAAGGCCTTTTGAAAATGAAAGCTGAGATTCTTATGCATCCATGTGAGACAGGACTTGGGGCTCTAAGCAGTGCACCGAACATTGCCAGACTTCCAAGAGCATGACAAGATTTACCAACACTGTATTGATTTCGTCTGGGTGATGGTGATTTACACCAGGCCAGACAGTGGTCCCTGCTTTGTCCGTGAAGCCTTAAATTTGATTCTGCTCTGCACCTCTGCAGGGCAGGCACTGTTCACAGCTGCACTATATAAACATGCTCACAGCATCACAGAATATGTTGAGTTGGAAGGGACCCACAAAGATCATTGATTCCAACTGAGCTCTGCACAGGACCATCCAAGAGTCACATCCTGTGCCTGAAAGTATCACCCAAACCCTCCTGGAGCTCTGGTAGCCTTGGTGCTGTGCCCACTGCCCTGGGGAACCTGGTCAGTGCCCAACCATGTTCTGGGGGAAGAAGCTTTTCTAATATCCAACCTAAACCTCCCCTGACACAGCTCCAGGCCATTCTCTGGGGTCCTGTCCCTACAGAGCAGAGCTCAGTGCCTGCCCCTCCTCTTCCCTCATGAGGAAGTTATAACTGCAGTGAGGTCTCCCCTCAGTCTCTGTTGTGGCACAGTGCTTGAGACTCACTCTCCTGACCTCCTCAGGCCCTCACTGCCCACCTGAGCCTTGGGCATCCCATCTGTGCCAGCTTGGTGATCCCCCACATCACACACAGCCCTGTGCTCCGAGGTGCAAGGCTGCAGTGTAACTGAGACACTCTGGCACTTCACAATAACTTGGGAATCCTCTGTCCCAGGCACAGCAGGAGCTCTTGGGGATGCCATGAATCAGAGGTTGGTGTGAACAACACACAGGACCACACCGGTGCTCCTCAGAGCGCAGGCTGGCCCAGTACATCTCTACATCTCAAATAGGTAAAAGCCAGAGAACTGTCACCTACCCCCTGCAAAAGCCACCGGGGCCAAGGGCAGCCAGGCAGCCATAGCTGGCCACAGAGTGTCGCTGTTACCCCAAATTTTGGAGCTGGTCACTCGCCTTCAGTTACAGCACGATGCTGATGAGAACACAAAACAACTGCCTCTTTAAATAGTAAAAGAAAAAAAAAGTAGTTATCTGGTATCATCTCTTTCTCTCTCATTTAAAATGCCCAGCTTCTTCTCCCCTGTCCTCCCCTCCTCTTTTCTCCTGGGAACAGGGATTCCTAAGCTCTGCTTGGAACCAAAGTTCAGATTTTTTGGCAGCGCAAGGGGACTCAAATGAGAGCTAAATTAAACCTTTTCAAAACCTCCCAAGCCAGCCGGGTAGCAGACAAGAGGCACATTCCAGGACCGTGTGGGAGATCTGAGAGCAGAGGCAGACGGCAAAGGCAAAGGTGATGCTTTTGCAGAGGTGCCAACCCGTCTGCGCTGGCCCCGGCGCCGCCCGCACCAGGGTCACGGCTACTGTCCTCACAAAAATAAAAACCCCTCCCAGATGCTCTCCTGGCCAGGCTAAACACTTGTTCTCAGTCCCAAAGAGGACGGGACAGCAGTGGAGCAGCAGGCTGGGATTATGGTGTGGATTTACAGTAGTTTGGGACAGAGGATGATGAGTGAAGGCAGCAGTGCCTCTGGCTCAGGCTGCAGTCTGTGTTTGGGGATAACAAGGCCACACAGGAGAACCCAGGAGAATTAGGCAGCCCTAATCCTTCTCAGGTTTTCTGTTGAGGTCTGCTACAGAGCCAACAGAAGGCAAAGGGAAAGTTTCCTGATGGCTTCACAGACAATGACACTCACTCATCGTTTCTTTCCTTGTCCTTCTAAAGTAGCTCTGAAGCATGAAAGAGCAGCACATCCAACAGGACAGGGCTGGGCAGGGAAACAGTATAAAATTCCATTTCTAGCACCGTGCTGACCTTCTGCTAGGAATGCTTGGAAAACTTCAGTTTTGAGGAATTTCACATTTTGTCCCAATTTCATAACAGTGGGACATTTCTTTGGAAAAACAAGAAAGCACTGATTTTTCTAAGGTTTAAATCAAGATTTTTCCCAAGATAAGGGAAATGGGCTCATTGCAATCATTTTTCACCCCCATCATTTTGCATAAACCGTGTCACTGAAGTGTTTTTGAACAGTGAAATGGAAACATTTAACACAAGAAAGATCTGGTTTCACTGTGCATGGGCCATAGCCATGTAACTCTGACTGCCACTGAGATATATCTGGGTGTACCAAAGGAGCTGGCCTGTGGAATTTTAATTTTGGGTGTTTTTCTATGAACATCTAGGGAGAATCACCATTACTGGTCTCTAAAACAGGCCAGACAAGCATCTGATCAGAAGGCATTTAGGTGGGGTTCATTCTGTATAGAGCAGGCACAGGGACTGAACTAGACTCTTTAGGTCTATGATTCTATGGCAACACCACAATCTCTGCAAAACTGTATGGTTTGTTCCCAGAACCATAAATCTAGCCTGGCATCACTGGAAACTCAGTGTTGGAAAGCTCGGTTTAATTTCAGATTTATTGCAGTAATCAAAACTGAACGAAATCAGCCCAAGACCAAGCCTCCTACCTGAACCTGTGACTTGTGGAATGAAAGTTGCTTGAATTTTCTGGTACTTACAAATTCCTACTGGATCAGAAATGTCACAATCATTTTATGTCTTGGCTTTTGGTAGAACTGCAGTCAGAGCGGTTGCCCCAGACAAACAAAATAAACTCCTGGGTCTCAGTCTGTTGGCTGCTGATGAAGGCAGAGTGGAGTATACTAATTTTTGTTGAATTATCTAGTGTCCCCATGCAAATGAAAAATTGCAATGGCAGGCAGTGACTGAGCCATCCCCTCTGTCAACATTAATTTCTACTCTACAGGTCAGCGTTTTCCTTGATGGTCCCTACTGAAGCCAGGGAAGGGAAAACCAGATGGAATTCAGTGACTGACCTCCAACACCATGGAACTGCTGTCCTTCATTTGTAAGGACAGCCATTCTGTTGACTAGCAGGGGCCTCAAGTGAATAAAAACAGATTTACTTATTTTACTCAAATTCATTGATCTCTCTGTAGCTCAGATCATATCCAAGTCCACACACGAACACTGAAATTTTTGCTGGTGGGGCACCCAAACACTAAAAAGATACTGGATCCCTGATCAGTAATTCCAAACTAAGGAATGCCAGAACACTGGCTAGTCAAAACTGACATATCACTGTTTTGTCTTAAGGCCATTTAAATTTTTAAATTACATTTTAAAATCTAGATGTTTGAATTTTACTGCACTTAAAGTAGACAATTGAACCATTTGCTGTAAAATATACCCAAAGAGTTTATACCTTTCACTGAAAAACTACTGGCCAACCTCTTAGCAAGATAAGAATCTAATTATATACTTTTTAAAGTGACATTTAGAGGCCTCAGTACTTTTCATATTTCATCTCAGATCTTAGAACTGGCATCTGTTTCTCCTTTTAGTTAAGAAACGGAAAGACTATTTACATATTCTTAGGAGTATATCTCCAATTAAATCTTTTTCAGAACTGCACTCTCAACATTTCATATTAGGTTTCTTGGCAGACAACTATCTTTTTCTTTAAGAGATTTATTTATTCAGTTGGATACTTTTTTTCATCCTTTGCCTGGGCACTGGAGTCTTCAGCCTCACCATCCTATAATTAGAAAAATGACCCTACTTAGAAGTTTTACAGCTCTGCTCCAAAACATCATCTTCCCTGTTCATTTATTTATCCACTTTTTACTGATGCAGCTTCATCTAGTAATTGCCTTTCCAATGCAATGTGCAGCAGTAGAGTGGAGTAAATTTAATCAGGCACTTGGAAACTTGTTAACAAAAAACAACATCCAAAACAAGAAAGCATTGAATGATATTTCTACATTCAATGAGAAGAGATGGGTGAGGAAGAGAAACACAGGGAAAAACAAACCGTGACGGTCCTTTTATAAACAATTCCTCTTTCCCAAGTGTAAGAATTGTTCCTGCTCCGAACTGCAGGTAGAATTCCCTATTGCCCAGTTTCCCTAATCAAATCTGTATATATTTGCTATTTAGCTTTCAGGTAATGAAGTTGTTGGTGTTTCAGCATAAATATATATAAAATAACCAGACATCAGCACTTCAACCCCCCTCCCAGGGCAGAGGAGCAGAGCCACGTCCTCGCTTTCTCCACATATCTGACAATGAATGTCTTTTGCAACGTGCCTGGAAAGTCACCAAATCTGGGCTCCTTTGGACTAGGGTAGGGAGCAGATTCCAGAATATTTCAAACTCCTCATAAAAGATACCCTGTCAGCACCCTGTGAGTAATGGAGCAGGGCGGTTCCTCCCCCCGGCACTGCTGTTGACACCAGGACCTGTCCCTTCGTGGCACCACTGTGAATCTCACTGACCTCTGAGTTATCCTTCTTCTGCTCCACACTGGAATTTAGTTTACCAGAAATAGATATTCAGGATTTAGTATCCAAATATAAGAATGGTAAACAGAAGGAACTTTGGCCTGTTAGATATAAAGGGTGTTTCCTTACTAGTTATAGTAAAACATTATATCTAAGGCTAGTATGATAAAGCTTAACTGGTACCTAGCCCAGTTATCTACAGAACACACAAGTGATATCACCTGCACTGTCTGGTACAGAAATAGGTGGGCCGTATGATTTTTCAGAAGCATTTTGTGGGACCATGTTCAGGTGTGCATCCTACACAGCTATACCCCTGATGGGGCCACCAGAGCTGCAGAGAAACCTCTCCAAGCCTGCACCAGGGACACAGGAGTCAGTGGTATCACCTGTTCCCAGTATGCAATTGTACAGCCTGAGCATCTCATCTGTATTTTACTCAACTTTTGCTCTGAATCCTTCTCTTCAGGAGCCTCTCTCTGCTCACAGTACAGTAAAATAACCATTTAAACCCTAGAATTAGACAAAGTGGCCACTTCCAGCCACTCCCCAGCTCCCACTCCACGCAAGCAATGCAATCCTTGTGGTGATCAGGGACAATCCTGACCCACAAAATCAGCATAAGCAAGACCTTTATCTGAGACCTTAAAAACGAAGTGTTAATTTGCTACAGTTTATAATTTCTTTGAAATAATCTCTGATACACGGAAAGGACTTGGAAACTCTTGCTGTGATAAAGCACAAAAGCAGGAGGCCTGGAAATTGGGAATTGTGAGCCATCAGTGCTGTAACTCTTCACCAGTGTCAGTCCAGACCAGCTCCACTGACTTCAGGGCAGTTCCCTCTGCATGAAGAACCAGATGAGACTCTGGTCTCCAGTGTAAGATGGAAAGATGGAGGCTGTAATTCCATCCAGGGGATGGGGTGTGGTTTGCAGACATCAATAAGCCACGGCACGTCCCCTCTTGTGGTTCCTGATGTCATTGGAATGACTCAATAGAATTACAGCCTTCTGTCGAGCTGGGTGTATATTATTCTACTGAAATTAAAGCTTTTGAAATAGGAGCTTATTGTTTTTAATAACTTCAGTTATATAATTCCTTTCTCATGTCAGTGCTTCAATAAACATTTCTTATGTTAAATTTTACTCCAGATCCATCCTTGCCAGTTTTAGGCTCAGAACCGATATATTGGAATAATCCTCTTCGTTTTAAGTCCCACAGACACTGTGCTGTTCACATGATGTCATTCTGTGTGTATTCCTTCATTTACTACTGGTGAGTCATTATTATCGTAGCTAATAGAAAGAGGATTATCTCTTTATTAAATCAAAGGCATGGCATTTTGTTGGTGGTGCTTTGCCTCCTTGATTTTTAACCCTTTAGATTACATGAGTCAGGATTTTTCAGCACAGGCTGTCACTGGTGGGAGGCACGGAGCTGCTGCTAGAAAGTCACCACAAAGTGTTCAGGGAAATTAGGACTGTTAATTCCTCACCTAAGATCATAGATCATATGATGGAACGAGTCATTCAGAGCCAAAGCAGTATAAGAATCTGAATATTAGTGTCTCTGTCACCTTTTTTAATTCATAAAATAAAATTAATTATAATACGTTGCAAAGACAGCAGTAGCAGCCATGAGGTATTAATATAAGTGAAATAATCAGTATTGTGACAAAAGGCCAGTGGGAAACAGGGCTACCTTTCTGAGAAGATGAAGAATGCTACTCTATGGTTTAGAAAGGTAAATATTTATCACAACCTTTTCTAGGGAACTGCTCTCATGCAATACATGTTGTTTTCAGAAGACTGCAGAGCTATGAAGAACTACAAGATCAGCCAGAGAAATTAATGTCTGCATTTACTACAGGAATTATTCAGAAACCAGAATTTCTTCTAATAGGAAATTTCAGTATTAAAAATTTGTTTTCATTCTCAATTGAAATGTTAGATTTTTCCCCCAAAATCAGGATTTCTAACACTTTCCAGGATTTAGAATTAGCTAAACATTTTTATTACAATCACGTAGAAATAATGAAATGCAACTGTATGGTATCCAATATCTATCTTTGTAACATCAGTATAAAATTAAAATCTAAACATTAATTAAAATTATGGAGTCAAACCAAAATACTTCAGCTTCATAAAATTCCTCTCCACAAAGCCAAGATGCTTTTTTATTTTCCCACGGAAAATGTTGCCAAAGTTGATACCCTCCCTGAAGAAGCATTTCAATTTTAGTGAAATTGCATTTATCAATAGAAAACTGCTCTGTCCAAAAAAAAAAAAAAAAAAAAAAAAGCAGCTCTATTTAATTTAAACAGTGATCATTGCTGTGATAGAAACAAAAGCTGCCCATTTGCACTACTGCAAGAAGAATGATTCCAGAAAGGGGCTCCCAGACCTGTGATATCTCTGCAGGAATGTTAAAGTCTCCAGGAGAGAGGCACTAAAGAGCCTGCCATCAATCCCAGCCTCCTCTGCTTTAAAGCAGAAGATGCCAAGTCAGGCATCACCTCAGAGGAAACAGCAGCTGTGGGCAGAGTGCACAAGACTGAATGAAACCTTCCTGGCACATTTCCTTCCCTTATCTCCCCTGTCACCCATTATCAGACAGCGGATTATAATAAAGAACACAAGGTTGAAACACAATTATCCATGGACGTGTTTGAGGACTCACAAATCTGCTAATGTTACTAACAAGCCAAGTTCCCCGTTGCAGAACACATCAGCACTCCAGACGAAGGCTTAACTCTTAATGAAACCTAAATCTCAGCGCCAGAGATAAATTTCAAGCTTCTTGTGGCTTAACCCTGGAAGGCAAAACAGCACGGAAACTTTTCAGAATTATCTAGAGAACAAGCACTGTTGGGAAGTCGCCATAATTAAATCTCTTCTGATTTCACATCTGAGGGATCTGAGCAGCAAGACGTTGTTGTTGAAATGATGTCGTACGTTTCTGTTACAGCACGTCAAGATACACCATTAAAATACTAAAACAACAGGATCAGAACCAGGGAATTAAGGCCTTTAACAGGAAGGAATAAGCTTATGGATTCACCATCCTAACAGTACCCGAACTCAGTGTCAGTCTGGTGCTGAGAAAGTCAACAGCTTTACAGACACGGGTCCTTAATATAATGCCACTTACGTAACCAGGAGCACAGAAATCCAGATTTACTGCTCACTTTGGTAACAGATTTCCTTTCTGACTACGGAAAGGCCTTTTCTTTTAAATAAATCTTACCTCTGATAAGTACATTGCAAAGTTATGCTGTTACAGTATTCTTTACTGTTAGTGACGCTATTTGGAAAGCGATGCTTATCTTGGATTAAGAATGCCCTTTTCCTTCAAATAGGTATGTAACATTTTCAGAGGAGCATAAGCTAAACAGGGAAAGAGTGGGGGAAATAAGGCATTCTTATTCCAAAATAATTATCCAGGCACAGATCTGAAACAGGATAACAGTGGTACAGACAAGCTTTAAGACAATCACAGACGAGCTTTACGAGACACCTTGGGCCCAGGCCACAAAATACCTCGAGGATTAGGGTCCAGACCTTGAACTTGACTTGATACTCTTGGAAAAGACAATTTGGAATTCTCATTGTAGCAATTACTGAGGAAGTACATTAGAGACAATGCAGTCAACAACCAAATCTCTGTCCTTCAGCACTCCAGCTGTACAACAGGATCCTCAATGGGGATAACACACATTGTACATATCCCCACGTTATAAAAGCTTCTTGTCAGTCATTTCTATTTAGGTTGGAAATACAGAAAGATTAATAGGAATCTCTTTGTATTGCAGAACCACTTACAAAGAGATCTTCATAGAAATATAGTGATAGTAAACTAACAGACGCTTTGTTTTCATCAACAAATCAACTGCACTGAAAGAACATCACGAACCCACCATGCTCGCATTAATTAATCATTAGGAGCTATTTTTCCCAATCTGCTTATTTTATATATAAATGTAAAGATTTGTAAGGATGTCTACAAAATGTACAGGTAGACACTACTTCCACAGACCCAAGCTGCTCCCCGCTAGAGGGGGGAGAAGAGCAGTTGCTTTGGCTAAATGCATGAAACATAACAAAATCAAAACCACAGTCAGGAGAGTAACATACAATTCTAAATGGAACTTGAAAACTTGAGAAGTCATTTAAGGGAACCACATTAAATGCTAAAATGTTTAATGGGACCCATGTGTCCCAGGCAGAGAAAGAGAGTGAGAGAAATGTAACAGAGGAAATCAAGGAGACAATATGTCTGTGCGACTTGTTCTAATTAGGGGCACAGTGCTGGTGAGGATCATTCATTATAATTTAGTTAAATCTTTAGCATGGCAAAGGCACCTCTGTATGGTGGTATAAAACAAAAGACCCCCAGTCGTAAACCAAGTTAAGGCCCATAGAAGAGGGGTTAATTCCAGTCATTTGTGCCTGCTAAAGGCAGTACATCCCGGGAATACCAGCCCTTCTTTACTGCCGCAGCGCTGGGCTCCAGCTCGCGGATGTCTGCAAATTTGGCATGTGGGGGGTGGTACCGGGAGGGCAGTGGCGCGTTGTCTCCAACTTGTCTGTCGCTGAACTGAGTGGATCTGTCTGTTTCTTTTAGCAGGGGTGGGAAAGGAGTTCAAAGAAAGAATCAAAACAATCCATCCATCCAAGCTTTGGAATATCTGAGCTGAGCCCAAATATCACCAGGCACTTCCCAATCTCTGCTTTGAAACAAGAGAGCGGGCGATGACTTGCAGCAGTTTGGGATGATTTACACACATGCAGCATGTGTAACGCTGCAGTGTTAGTTTAAAACTTACAAAGCATCAGGAGAGTGAATGGGGGTCAGGTTCAGGTTTGTGACACCAGTTTGGGTTGTTGCACAGCAGAGCTGCAGAACCGGCTTCAGCTGTGCTTCCCCTGAGCAAATTAGGGGCACAGTGGACCTAATTCACATTGCATTTGCTATTGTGTGTTTTAGGAGTAATTCTATTTAAATATGGGTCAGATTCTTAGCTGGTGTAAAGCAGCTGAGCTGCCTGCATTCCAGTGCAGATAAACTAATTCACACCAGCTGAAGGCTGGGCCAGTGGAATTACATTGCTGTAAATCCAGTGCGAGATCAGAACGGTGTTAACCTGTGTTAGCACTGGTGGAACTGAGAACAGAATTTAACCCACAACATTTTGACACCATTCCAAATATTTGTAAAACCCGTAATAATTTTGAGTGTAAATGTGCCAAATTCACCCTGGTGTCATTCAGAGTCCAAAAAAACTACACCCTAGGGATAAATTTGGCTCTGCATATTTAATCTAAGTAAACTGCATCATCCCAGCAAGGAAAGCAAATGAGCAATAAACATAAGTTTGCTGTTAGATGTTGTCTCCTTGCTCCTCAGCTTTCTAGCACATTTTGTTTTTGGAGCTTATTTAAACGAGCAGTTTATGGTTTGATCAAGTCCTAAACAGGAAACCTAAAGGATTTATAAAACATTGAGTGTTCTCATTACAACTGACCTACAAGAACTGCAGCATGGCAATCTTAATTTCTATTATACCTGCTGTTCCTGTGATGGGAATGCTTTCTAGTGGTTAACACAGACATCAGGGAGTTGGGAATCTCGAGGTCCAACTCTCAGCTTTGCCACTGACTTGTTGTGTGGGCTTGGGGGAATCATTTAAGTTCTCTGTGCTTGAGTTTACTTATATGGTGTGGGACAATTAATGATCACCAAAGGGCTTTGGGTTCCTCAGATGAAAACAGAAGGGGTAGTGTTCAGAAGTATGACAGGAATGCCCTCCCCTTTTCTATGTGATATTAGGGTAACACACTAATCAAATTACACCATAAAATAGCCATAATAAACATTACAGTACCATAAAAATAACAATACCAGTACTAAGACGTAAAGATAATAATGCAGAGTTATTTATAAAGCGACTCATTACCATGTTGCCAGGCACCTCAAACACAAATCAGAGTGCATCTCCAACCAACACTGCTTTTGATGCGAGTGGAGCTCCACTGAATTCCAGAGAGACCATGCCTAGGCTGTGCCAATCAACGTGACACTGCTCAAGTTACAGGGAATTTCAGCAGTTTTAACCAGAAAAAAGTTCTGGCCACTTCCGTAGCTCCCTTTTAGACCTCAGCAATAATAAATTATGATAAAGCATGCTTGAAAAAAAGGACATTGAAAACCTGGGTGAACAGCCTTTTCCCGACTCTGGAGCTCCAACCCTCACAAAGCTTTTGAAGCAACGTTTTGGGGCAGTGCTCCTCATTGCCCTCTCCCTCAAATACACCAAATATCATTTTCCTTCCGTTTGTGGTGGTGTGAGATGGCAAGACCCATTTTTTCAGGGATTGAAGAAATCATATGTCAAAAATGGAAACAATCTAGGTCACCAGGTCACAAGTTAGGTCTTTTTCCCAGTTCCCCCCAGTATGGAGGTTCCCAGCTCAAGCTGGCAGCACAGGACAAAGTCATTGTGCCAGAGGGGGAACTGGGTGCCCAGTAACAGGACTGAAGAGCCTGGGTTCACGTTGCATCTGCCAGTGACTTAATACAGGCTCTTGGACAAGGCACAGCATAGGCTATTTTAAACTAATTCTGTCTCTGTGTGTCTTTGAAAGAGGGATTATGAGGACTAATATTTGTGGAGTATTTCAGTGATGGACACCAGTACATGACATACTATTTTCCCCTAAGAGCCATCAACTCACCACTTCACACTGCTGTGACTCCAAGTGCCTCTGTTTCCTTAGTTTGAGGCCAGTCCCAGGTTCATCTACAGGTGTATCCAGACCAAAATGTTCACCTGCTGTCTGAGTAGCAAAAGAGATAAATTTTAACTGGAGATAAATAATAAAAGTAATAATTGATAATAAAAATATTGATAATAAAAGTAATTGATAATAAAAGTAATTTCAGTAGAATCACACTAACCTCTCACATGAAGGGCGAAGTGTCACCAACATGAGTTCTCTGATTCAAAACAGCAGAAATACCAAGGGCTAAGAGGAGCCAATTTATCTGGCTACTCCTCAACAGAGTAGAGGAGGGCCACAAAAACTGAATTACTCAAAGCTCCCTCTTCCAAGTGAGGCAAATGTGCATTAAAAAAGGGAAAACAGCCTGCAAGGCTGGGGTTTTTTTTTCCTCCTAAAATTTAGAATATTCAGTGATATTATCAACTCCACAACTGGCCAAGGAACAGCAAAAAAAAAATCTGAAAGTACTCATAAAAAACTGCTGGTGTTTAGGTTGTAAGGGCTCCTTAATCAATTATTCTGCATTAAAAATAAATCACTAACATTTCTGGAACTGGATTTTTAAAACAATCATTTTTGAAGTGGAAAAGGAGAAGAATCGTACTGGATCCTGTGATAAAAGGAATGCTCTGGTCAGTGGTCTCTGAACTGGATATGGGGCTTCTTGAGCAGCTCCTGCAAGACTGTGAATTCTCCTGAACTTATAGTCAAGTTCCTTGACCTGGTTCATCATGACATTGGTTCAGAATAAAAGAAAAATGCCAAGGGAAGAAGTAACAAGACCTAAAAGAGAGAAATTGTGAATGAAGGTAATAAAACTTCAATGTAAAAATATTAACACACACACAGCTGCTTGAGTGAGAAGATCTGAACCGCCCAGGAACAAATGTTGCGTTTTCCAGCGTACAAAAGAATCTAAGTAAGATTTTCCATCCTGGCTCTTCTCAGTGAAACACTCAGTCAATATGCAAAGTGATTCAGTTTTCAAAATATCTGAGAAGAGACACATGTTAGTGGAAATCACTAAAAACCAAGCCACTTCAGATTATGATGCCTCACCACCGTGGGAACCTCACTTTAGGTGTCAGGCTCTGCAGCTACATGTGCACACTTTGAGCACAGGTGGGAGGCAATCTCACCTCTCCTAATTATGGAGAACACACATAACCCCCAGCAGGGTTGATCTAAGCTTCTGCCAGCTAAATACCATTCCTTTTAGCAAGATCTTGCTCCCTCGTAAGGTTTGGAAACACTGTATAAGCACATACGAAAACTGAGGTATAAGGAAAACATAGATGGTTTGGGTTGGAATGCTATGATTTAACTGTTTTTAGACATTATGAAAGTACCAAAATTGGAAATACAGCTTAGGCACTTCAGCTCATGGGCTCTAACCAAGAGAAGACTGACATGACACCTTCAGTCACCTTGTCAGCCTACTCAGTCTTTAATTTCCTCCCAGTGGCTGACCATCACATTTTGGGGCTGATGGTGTAATGCTGTGGTATCATCACTCAGTGAGACTCAACAGTTCCAGTTTTCAATTCTGGATATCAACTAGATTTCAGATCCAGGACAAACACCATTGTCCATGGAACAGCCACACTGTTCCATCTTAGGACATAAGATTCATCCAGGTAGGTCAGAGGAAAATGCCAGTTTTCCGTTCGATGAGCCACGTTGCGTGATGTGTCGTGCACAGGACCAGGAGTCAACAGGCCTCACTCAGTTCTGCTGAGGACACGCTGTGTGAGCTGAGGCAAGGCCACTCCATCACTCTTTTTGTTCTCCATAGACTGGCTGATTCTCCCGCTGAAATCCAAGGGAGTCTGAAAGCATTTAACTGCCTCACAAAGATATGTCATGCGATCTAACATTCTGAGCACAGAACTGGGAGCCAGGAGCTTTTAATGGTGCCTGTAGGGATTGGAGCCAAATCACTTAACCTCTTTGCTTCATGGCTTCTCATCCATAAAAAGAAAACTATGCTCGAGCTGCTGGCTGGGGTTTTATGAGAGTTAATTCATAGACCTGTATGGAAAATGACTCCTCCTCTGCTGCAGAAGTGCAAACTTCGTATTTAAAAAAAAGTTAAAATATTAATAATTTCAACAGAAACTAAGAGTAGAGAGAAGTTTAAAATTTTGATTGAATTGTGCTCAAGGGAAACACATTTTTCCTGCAAAATCACATCTCCACTGTGAAAAGGTGGGGGGCTTTTAGCAATTCAGTTTCCTATTGAAAAACAGTTTTGGCAAAACATTTATGACCAGCCCTACCAATAACGAGCCATTCTGCCCTTCCAAAGAGCTGCGCTCGCACATTGCCCGGCGATCCCCGCGGACAGCCCCGGCACTCGCGGCTGGTGCATCGGGGCCGCTGTGTGAACAGCCGGGGCCACTTTGTGAACAAACAGGGCCACTGAGTGAACAGCCGGGGCCACAGCGTGTGCAGATCCTCGGCTGGAGGCACCGGGAGCGGCTCCGCTCCAGCCGGGAGCGGGTGCGCGGGGCCGGCACCGCTAGAGGGCACCGGCGGCCCGGCCCATGGCAGCGGCTCGGCTCGGCTCAGCTAAGCTCGGCTCAGCTAAGCTCGGCTCAGTTCGGCTCGACTCAGCTGGGCTCGGCCCGGCCCGTCTCAGACCCGGGGCCGCCGTCGCCGCCCCATCCCCTCCCTCCTGCGGAGCCGGGACACCCCCGTCAGAGGGTTTCCCGATGCTCCGGGGATTGGAGCCCACGGAGCTGCGGGAACACCGCGCGTCCTTCTCCCGCCCGGTTCCCGGCTCAGCTCCCGCTGCGGTCGGGACGCCGGCACGGTCCCAGCTCCTCCTTCCAAGCCTGCGAGCTCCGCTGATGAAAGCGCAGTGCTTGGGTCACTGTTGAGCTCAGAAGGAATCGCGGCACACTCGGGCTGGCTCGCCCTGGTTACTCACACACGCCGATTCCCACCGAAGTTAACAGGGAGAGTATTAGCCCGGCACCAACGTAAGTGGGATGACTGAGGTAATGAGCCGCTGATGTGAATAAGGCATTCACGATCCAGCTTTGAATTATAAGATGCTTGGCTACTTGGGAAGAAAAGGAACAAGATTTGTCAGGTCAGGAAAGAAAGTCTGTTTAGTTCCAGGGTGTTTTCTGCGATTCTTCACGGAGTAGCTACGAAGATAAAGATTTTGCTGAAGTCTTCCCTAAGTATGGACATTGACTCAGCTGATAGCCATGGGAAAAGAAAAACAAACCCCAAACTATCTGATACTAAATGCAGTTTAGATACATATATTCACAAATGCATATTCAAGTTCAGGGAAGCCAACCAGAGCATGGTGGGGTGTTCCAAACTTGGCTGCACAGGTGAATGGCAAACTGGAGCCTGGGCTGTGCACTTCAGGCAAGCAGAGCCTGAGCCCTCAGCCCAAGCACAAGGCCCACAGACTTTACCTGATGGCCATTCACCTTCAGTGCCACAACCTCCCAGGCACTGCTCAGGGAGCTGGAATGTGTCTCTGCAGTGGCCCATGTTCTGTCCTAGTGCTGATCCACCAAATTTATAACAGCATTGATTTGCTTCACTGGAAGTAACACAGTGAAAGCTCCAGCATGGGCTTCAGTTGGCCAGGAAGTGCCTGTTTCCCCCCAGGCTGGGTGAGGGGCTCAGCAGTTGTAAGAATGGATGTGACTGACCTCCCCTTGCCTGGCAAATGGCATATTGCTCCGGTAGCTCAACATTATCCTGCCAAACTCAACCCAGCAACAACATCCCTTGCCTTCCTCTCTCCCACAGATGGAGCACTGTGAAGCACTGAGATCCTGGAACAGACGAGTCCATACACATGCAAAATATACTTGACATGAAATAGGTGGAGTTTCGTTCCACCAGGCCTGTTGGCCACCACTGGCAAACCCAGCGAGAAGAAGATGACTGGAATGTGGATGTGGTGCACAAGACTGTGGCATGTACACAGTGTGGTGGCTGTCACTCCTCCTTACCACTTCAGGAGCCTGGCACAAGGCAACTACCACTAAGGCTCATTTGAATAATTCCCACATACATTCCAGATGTTGACCACATGGCCTGCCTTTGTAAGGTTTCAAAATAAGGGGGGGCTGGAGGAAAAAGGGTGAAGTGTTTTTTTCCTTCAGTGTCCATATTTATTTTCTACACAGATGTTTGTAGTTGTACAGAATAAATAAGCATAAATCAGCCCTCTTTTTTTTTTTTTTTTAAGAGCACTATATGATTCATATTTATGGAACGTGCACAGAACTCAGTGGAGCTGACAGAGTTAAGCTGCAGGCTGTTGACATAAAATAAAGGACTATGTACTGGTTTTAGGGACATGAAAATCTTAAAATAACCCCATTGATCAAAAGCACAAAGATCAGTGTTGCTGCTCTACTCACCCCCTTTTCACACAGTGGGCCTGAGCTCTCCTCCAGTACTCCAGGCAAGGTGTCTGTCCTTCCCGGGGTGGGACTGTGCTTTGTGTCGGGGCACCAGGAGCAGCCCTGCAGGGACAGGGGGTGGAGGTGTGAGGGCTGGAACCCCTCCCTGTGCACAGCTCCTGCTCCAGGAGCTGGGCCCAGGCTGGATGTGGTGCTGCAGGATCGTTCAGCAAGTGCTGGAGATGAGCTGGCTGTGGGTGGGTAAGTTCCTGTTCTCCCCAGGAGCTGGACAGGTCTTTAGTGCTGCTGGGAAAGATTGGCTGTTAACAGAGTAATTAAGATTAGCTCAAAGAGTTTCTTTTCTCTTATGAGCTCCCTTTATTCAGAGTTCTCACTTTTCCTGCCTAATTCAGGATTTTTTTAAAGTCAAACATGCAAGCCCAGATGAAAAGTTTAAGACTGTGGAGGGGAAATAATTTCCTTCCAGACTGCAATTCTGCATCTTAACCTGGAGAGGGTGGAGTGGAATATGACAATATCACCGAATGTCACCTCCCCAGAAGTACTGGCCCTTCAACATTTATAGTACAGGAACCCCTACATGGTCTCAGCAATGTCCAAATACTATTTGCTGTGTATCTGTCTTTCACATACCAGCGGTGTCACAAAAATGTTTTGGCTTTGGGAGAAGCAGCTTTCAGGGAAATCCTTTTTCTCTGCAGCAGTGACTGAGCCAGTGGCAGCTGTCAGAGGAAGGGACAGGGACCTACATGAACACAACACTGGAGCTGGTATCTGGCTTCCTCCTGACGTTGCTAATGCAACTTTTATGCTGAGCTGTAGCTGCTGAGGTCAGAGAAAGGATTAAGTAACTGTGCCATGAAGGTGAAAGCTGGAGGCAAGCAGTTCCAGCTGCACCATTTCAGCCCCTGCACCATGGGCAAGTCAGCTGTGTTACCAATGGCCAGATTGCCACTTCCATTCCTTTAGGGATCCCTGAGGCTCCAACACTAAGAGCTAGAACCCAATACTATCAGCAAGAACACAATATTTTGACTAAAATAATCTCTCTCTTTTTTTAAAAGTACAACATCTTGTTGATCAAGGTACAAGGTGATGTTGATCAGCTAGAGAAGACTTTAAGCTCTCGCCCCATTACTCTCTGATACTTAATTAATTTGCTTTGCAAGCACTAAAAAAGGTTGAGGAGATACTACTGAGACTTGGATTGCTTGTCCTAAGCAGCCTTAGAAAAGCCAATGCTTGTGTTGCTAATGCAGCCCATCGCTCCTGCTGAGTCCAGCAAATTAACTACACTCTTCGTCATCCTAACTCTGAGAGTCCTTTTTTACATAACAACACCAACCACAAGTTTCTCTCAAGCCATTTTAATAGGGAAAAACTACAAAACACAACCAAGACCACAACTTCTGTCAGCACATTAGGAAATAAAGGTCATAACACTAGTGATTTTTAAAATACGTGAATCACAGACTCGAGGTCTTTCCATGAATCATAACAGAAACGTGAAGAGTGGTATAGCATAGTGAAAAAAAAAGAAGAGGTATATAAAAGAAGAGGTATATTCATAGTTACTGCTGGTTTATATGGTGAGCAAGCTGTAGAAGGTCCCAGATGTCTCAAGTCAGGACTAACACCTAAAGGCAAAAGGGGTCAGAAAGAGCTCCCGAGGTGCTCAGTGTGGTGTATGGAGCAGTAGGACCAAGGGGAGGGATGGCCAGACAGGCCTTTCTCTAGACTACAACTGTTCTCTCCCATTTTCCATACATACAGTCTGGAGAAATGCACTCAGGCCAGGAAAACACTTCAGTGTCCATGTAAGGCTGATACACTGAACAAACCACTGCTGATAAATGGATGGCACTAAACATAGTTCTTCATTCACACATTGGGTGTTTCTGCTATAACTAACAGCTGTATCCAGATTAGCCTATTCCAAGCTCCTCAGCCTGGGTTTGAAGTGTGTCTGACAAGAGTTAAAAAAAATATGAGTTAAGCCTCTTCCACAGAAAGTTTCAGGTATTCTCATTTCTCGAAAGCATCCTCTGCTAGAGGCTGACTTGTACAACTTCCAGACTTTGGGATTAGCATTTACATTACTCAATACAACAGCAGTCCCAACTCAGATCAATGTTCATCACATATTCACCTTCAGGCACAGCCTCCAATAAGAGGATGTCTTGAAGATAATCCCCAGAGTGTCTGTGACTCACAGACACACCTCTGAGTCACTCTTCTTTCATTACTTTCTCTTGGTCCTCTGGGGTAGAAACTTACTGTTGCTTTACACCAGCAGCAAATTACAGCATCTTCCTGCTATGCTGACCTTGCTTTTTGGCTACTGACTCTAAACGTGGAGCCAACATTCCTTCTTCACTTTACCTACTGGAATAAGGAAATCACTTGATGAGTGAATCCTCTTCACTCCATCACACCCAGATCTGAAGCTGAAGGGTAAATTTTCTGAGTAGTCCAATTCATTGCAATGGAATTATCTGCTGAGTGATGCAATACTCGGTCTGAGGCAGGATGGTGAAACACAGTTTATAGCTTGAGATCGTAGGATGAGATGACAGGAAAAGCACTTTAGTGTTGTGAGACAGAATGAAGACCTATCATAGAAAAAGTCTTAGGAAAAGCTGGGGAATAAAACATTGAACTCCTTGGTTTGCAACTCACATTGGCTATGGGAAGAACTATCAAGCATTACATCAATTGAAACTAAGCTGCTTGCTGTCATTCCCTCCTGAAACAGCTGAAATCCAGAGTAGCTCCAAATTACATGAATCCTCACTATACCTGAGATCAGATCTCCATCATGTATCAGTCTCTTGGTACCCAGGGTTTAGTCTTATTTAGCCAGGACTAAGAATGAAAAAATATCTTTCTGTGTCACAGAATATCACCACTCAAGCAGATGCCACTGAATCTACTTCCTTCAAAGTAATGAAGTGAGATTGTTTATGTGAATGTTTTCAAAGAGCTGAACCTGCAAGGTCCTGCTCACAGCTCAGGAAATAGCAGAATATAAATCTGTCCAAATCAGCCAAGCTCCTACAAAATTCAATACTGGAACCCAGAGACACCAGCAACATCTTGTTCTTCTGGTGTAATGACTGTTGATGCTGGGATTTAGGAGGATTATGTCGATCTAGGAAAAAGTGGGGAATATTAATATACAAAATTGTTAAATGTCAAATCAAATCCTTTAATAACGTGTGTGTCTGGTTGAGGATGGGAGTGCTTTCAAAACTAGCTACAAATATTCAAGAAATCCATTTGGCAAGTTCAAACAAATAGCCCAAATCAATTACACACACAATATTCTGAAGGGGGCACATTTTCAGCATAGTATGTGGAGAATTAAGCTCTCTGCTCCCATTATTGTTAATGGGATTGGCACACCCAATTCCTCATACACATGGTTGTGAGTTTAAAGCCAACAGATAAAAATATGACTTTGAAAGAATAAGAATGTTTATATATTGTCTAGTCTTTCCTGTACAGAGTAACGTCTCTGTTTGCTGAGAAATCTCAGTGCATAGGAGTTCCCTGGCCTTACGTGTACTCAAAGCTGAAACTGGGATGGAAGAAGGCAGAAACTCTTCCTGACAGCTATGTGACAGCTTCAGAGAGAAATCCAGGCTAGGAAATAAGAACTGGACTTTGTAGGAGTTACTAAGTATTAGCACTTGCTCTCAAACCTTTCTTTGAAGAACAAAAATCAGTCAGTCTGAATTTTCATCCACAAAAATCAGAGAAGAAACCAAAAAGGTAACAATTCCAGAGTAACAATTAGTGTAAAGCTGCTGGATAGGCTTTAAATCTCTGAATCAGAGGGATTAGAAGCCAGTTATCTCATGTTCCAAGTAACTGTCTCAGTTACCACCTTACTGACTATTTTGAAATGGGTGGAGGGAACAGTTTCTTTCACTCTTTTTTTTTTTTTCTCTGATTTTGACCCAAAGTTCCTTCCTAAGCATCAGAATATTGAATTAAAATTCAAAATGGCATTTTTCTATGACAAAATAATAGTACAGTTGCAGTTAGTGCTGGTCATTGCCTTTTCTCAAAGCACCTGAGTCACATGCTGAGTCAGGAACCCCTGAAATCTTTCACTGACTGCAGATCACTCTGTGATGTGTCCTTCTTAAAACCCACACAGTGCAAACTGATGGCCTTAGATGCAGCTAGAGATTCTTATCATAGCAATATGGGCAAAATTAAGAGTGGAACTCTTGAAATTTGGTTCCATTTTTAAAATAGGTAGATTTGGAACGCTCTCTACTATGATTACTTGTAAGAAAACACATTACATTCTCCTGACCTGAATCTGATGACTTTCTGCAACAAGGTCACCAATGCAGTGCTCTCTGACACTTCCAGTTGCTGTGTGTTGGACAGCTGCAGTTCTTTGCACTAATATCCATATATTTCTCCGGAGTTTTTCCCTGTAGGTGTAGGATTGCTCAAGGGATGAAAAGGAATTGTCTGTTAGTGTCTAGAGGTTGGAGCCAGCCTCACAGTCAAGTGCTCTACACGCAGAGTACTCCAGAAGTGCTCTGTGAACTTGGCAAAAGAGCCCTTCAAATTCCAACAACCAAGTTTTGTTCCTGATATTCTGGCTAGCTCTTCTCTGCTGAGTTCCCATGGATTTAGTTTACAACTTAATTCAGCCCCCTAATCACACTTGTGTAGTCCAGTGGGCAGGGTACTCAGAGAATGTCAGAAAACTCAAGTGCTATTTCTGGCTTTATAGTTTACTTGCTCTGTGCTGATGTATTCCTCACTCCCTCCTCTTTCTTCCTTAGGTGAGGTCTTTAGAAAAGACTCATTTTTTTCCAGCCAGGTGTGTGACACTCCTGATTTTCACCTGTGTTAGGCCTTGACAAAAAATGCTGTGTGTAGACAGGAATTACTGCAACAGCAATGACTGCCTTTCTGAGGCAAGAACTGTTGTGCTGAAGACATCTTCTGATGCTCATAGAGGGGAGAAGGGGACCAGCTATCTTGAATATGGATGCAAAAGCGCACCCAGAAATTATTTAAATTCTGTGAATCTTTGTACTTTTGGTTTTGACTCGGAATGTTTAAGAACAGGGTGTAAAACTAAGGGGAGGTTCCACAGCTGGTGTAAATTGGCATATATCCATTTACTTCAATCTGAAATATGCTTCTTAAAGGTCACAATACTTGGAGAGTGTAAATAATTAGGTCTGCGGGTCAACAAAACCTGCCGACTTGAATCAGGTGTTGGGCCACTTGAGTTTAAGCCAAACATTGACTATTCATTGGAAAATGCTCTTCACAGTTACTGAGACATCAGTGCTGGTGCAGGTAAATATTTTGTCTGCCAAGTCCTATCTGATGATCACTCTTTATGCTTTCCCAAGGAGTGAATGTTAAATCCTTTTGTGAAGATTATTCCTCATTTATCAGGTTTTAGAGTGGATTTACAGCAGTGAAAGCCAGGAGGAGAAGGGAGGGACTTCTTCATGGAGTTCTGCAACAAGTATACTTGCAATTCAGTGCAGACAGCACGATTTTCACCAGGAAACAAAACCTATTACCTTATCAATCAGGTTTTTTTTACTTAATCACTTTTCCATAACACAGTCAATTGTCATTTTATCTGCCTGGTGGAACGTTCTTCATAAGCAATTTCCATTATGACAGTCTTGCAGAACATGGTATAAATAAATTGTAGACAATGTGTGATAAAGTGGGTTATACTTTCATTGGTATGAGAGAGGTGTATTTCAAGCAGTATGAGAAAGTAATTTATATAAGGCCCTAGAAATAAAAATCCTATCTGGTAACACAGGATTATAAGGCTAAATTTTTAAAAGGGGAAAGAAAATGTGGGTGCAACATTTATTTATTTATTTGTAAATTATGCACTTATGGCAGCCACTTTGCTGGTTACTGTAGATGTCTACTTTGCCTAATATTAAATATTCCCTGGAAATCCTGTTTGTGGTCAGGAAGACATTGCTGCATTTCCCACATCGAAGTAGCCACTTCCCTATGAAGTGGCCTAAAATCTGTGCTGAAAATAATGCAGTAAATACATCCCAGAATGTACCAGGGGTTCAGTGATGTCCTGCAAGGGTCTCTGTTCAGTTTTAGCAGTGCAGGTGTGGTCCATACTTCAAATCCCATTGCAGACTATCACCCTGCAGAAGCTGATTCCGTGGTACAACCTACAGCTTTACCAGCACTGACTCTGGTGTCCAGGAACACCTTATCCATTATTCCAATGTCATTGGATCAGCTACTGTTTGCTAAAAACCTCTCAGCAACCGTCCGTGGTCTCACCCCACAGTATTAACCAGCCTTACATTAAATAATCTATTGACTGTCATTAGTCTTCACATTAGACTTTTCATTAGACTCTTCTGGAGCACCAGAACTCTCTCTGGGAGAAAAATTAAACCCACAAATAGCATTATCAGATGAGTTGTGTGAGGCTTGGCTAATTCTGGTCAAGCAGCACAGGCATTATTTACACACTGCAGTTAATTACTCTTCATATAACTGTAGCATCATTTCATTCTGTCCAGAGCCCTTTTTGCCTCGTGATGGTAATTTATATCTATTACAACATTACAAAGTGTTTGAAGAAATGATGTAGCAGACTCAGAATTACATCTTTTTAGAAAACAAATAAAGTCTTATGACAGTTTGTAAATATTTGTTGACCTCTATTTGCCTTCTTGTTCTGAGAAACGTGTCCAAACTTCATAACCACAGTACTGAGAAATGTATTTTTAGATACAAAACTTGAAAATTACTATTCTAATGTCTCCATGCAGATCCCAAAGCCCAGCCTTTATGTATAAACAGTGAGTAGTAAGAGGGCTGGAAACACTGTTAATAGAAAATATGTGGTGAAGAGAGGGCCTATTCTATAAAAATGTAACAAGCATGTAAAGGAAATAAACTAAAGATTGTCACAGTTTGAGGTGTATTTGAAAAACATGTTTAAAGTGTTGGGGCTAAACTCTTGCTGCTGAAAATTTACCTTTACTAACAGTGCTACTTGTGATTGTATCAGCTGAGGGATGTGCCCACTGTCTAAATATAGGAAGGAAGAGAAGGACTGGAACAGCTGTCACAGGGAATTCTGCTTTCTAGAAATGCTCTATTGTGAAAGTCATTGTAAAGATAAGATATTTCCAGATAAATAAAAGGATTGCTGTGAGACAGAAAGTGTCAAAGAACAAGTGATACTCAAGACTGTATTTTCAAAAATCACCCTGAGTAAAGCTCAGAACTGTATCTTACAGAGCTGGTATAACTTCATATATTTGGTATCAAAAAGATTTCTGAAGATGCCGAAGTGTCAACTGAGAATTGTATTACAGCCTTGAAAATTGATCCACATTTCAGGACTGGGAAGGATTCACTGGGAGACATTACAAACTTTTGGAAATGGAGCTATTCCTACAGTTACATTGTTATGGATGGCCCAGTGTTTGCCATGAATTGCAAAAAATATGGGATTCTCAAGGAACAGCAGGAAAGTACTATCAAGGAGATCTTGTTTATTACTTGCCTTTCTAAGGTATGCTTTGATACAGATAGATCAGTGATATGCTGATTTCTAGTTTGTAATTACTTATTTCAAGCCTTTGTCTTTCTCACCTCCCCTGTCTCACTGCTCCTGCTGGTTTTGGATTTTCACAGGCAAGAAATGACTTCAGCACATACTTGACTTGAAGAAGATGACTCTCCTCTTAAAGGCAGTAAGATTATTTACATCCTTGAAGTCATTCAGGTACTGAAGTTTCACAGCCCCTCTCCAAGGGACAGGAATGTTAGTCCTACTCTTTGCTTCCATGGGAGCCAAGTGCAAAGCTCCCAGTCAGGTTTCCCTGCTGTTACTGGTGCCAGCACCATGGATGTCAGCAGCAGAAACAACAGAACCAAGCCAGCCACTGATATCCCAAGGGAAAATTCTTCCTTGGTGGCATGTGATGCAAAAGTCATGCCATGTGCCACGACTGTCACATGACTGGGCAGCCCTCTCTCCAGGGTAAAATTGGTCAAGACTGAGATGCTCTGGCAGAGCCACACAGGGAAGTTTGCATAATGCCCACCCCACCACTTCTGACCCCAGCCAGTATTATTAATCATTCGCTTTCATGAGCAGTAAATTCACCCATAAAATTTAATTAGAAAGAAATCTGTAAATGCATTTTTAAAAATAAAGCATAAAATAGAAATGCCCGTTAAAGGAGTGACAGAAACACCCACTTGGAGCTTTGCTGGGGAGCCAAGGAGGGTTTCTCTGTTGTTGTTGTTCTGTAGGACGTTTTAAAATACTGTAAAAAAATAAGCATCAAGAAACATTGTTTTGAAGGGGTAAATTATACACCCTCTGAAAGGGATCTCTGTCAGCCCAGTACCCAAAACTGCACATGCTATTAGCAGACTAAACAGCAGCACAACACAACTCTGTATCACTGGAGACCTCCCATATATTTGCCTGTTGACAAAGCCTTTTTCCTCTGTGTTAAACCATAATTATATTTCTAGAAGAATTCAGCCTCAAATATTAAGCATTCCAGCCAGTCTTTCCAAAGGCAGAGGGAGCAGTTGTTAATCTATAAGATAACCTATAAATGCTGCATCCAGGGGAGAGGTGAGTGTTGCAAGAGTGACTCTGCATTGACACCGACCCTCTGCACATCCCTGCTGGGCAGAAAGGAGGTAATTTGGGATTGTGTCTGCGTGGTGTAATAGACTGCTGGTGTGACAAGGATGAAGCACATCAAGAGACCTTTTTGGCCAACTTGCCCCCCACCCCCAAATCACTGAACTTTGTGTTGCTTGTTTGTGGTGCTCAAGACGTTTGCAAAATAAACTTCTTCATAGATGATTTATATGCAGAGAAGTTAAAAACAAACTGACCTTTCTCACCCACCAAATAGTCCAAGCTTGTCCTTGTATCCGATTGCCTACTTGAACCATCTGAGAGTGCTCTTTGCAACGCATGGCTATGCTTCTGTGTGTGTCCCCTTGCAGGAGTTCTGGGAGGGAAGGCAGTGAGGGGGTTTTGCAAGATGTGAGTCCATTTAGCAGACGGAACTGCGGAGAAAAATCACCACCTATTTTTTTCTGGAAAAAAACAATGTTACATAAGCGCTTCTGTAACTTTTTCTGTTTCATAAGTAACCTGGCACGTTGAGTAATTCGCATTCTGGGTATCATTCTAAAGAAATATTTCTAATAATCCTCTCTGTGTACAAAGCGGTATTGCCTCATCCCGGTTTGGCATTTAATCTACTAGTTACTATTTTCAGAAAGGCTATTTCCAAATTCAAATAAAAACAACAATCTCACACTTACACAGCGCCTTTCATCCTAGAAGATTCCAAAGAGCTCTGCAGAATTAAAACAAAACAGACATGTTGGACACAGGGTGGCTTCATTCATCACTGAAATGCAGCCAGCTCTGGGGTGAAGTGTGTTCAGAGGCAGCAGCCCAGAGCAATATGATAGAGCAGCTTCCAGTAGGGAGCATGCAGTGCCTGAATCTCTTCTTCCATATCTTACTGCAGCTACACGGAATTCTGTGCTGTTATTTGTGATTTACACATGATGTTAAACATGCCAGGCTGTAGCTCCGCAGGGAAAGGAAGGAAAACTCAGCCACCTCCACTGCAGTGTCCTGCTCCCTTTGCCACCCAGAGAGCCAGGGTTGTGACTGTGTTCAAAAACTAAAAGGTGGAAGAGAGGGAGAGCAGCAGAGACTCAAGGGGCTCCCAAGGAAAAGGATGAAATGTGGATATCATTCCCATAAAAGTCCCATGCAAAATAAAAATTCACCCAGCCTTCATTCGCCTTTTTCACACACAGCTTTGCCCAAACATCTGAAGGCCAGAACTGGGAAAGGTCTGCTGAGCCCAGAGCCAATATAACAACTGCACAGCCACATCTTCAGCTGAATCGGAAATCTCTGGGATAGTCCTTGAAAGCATTCCAGCAGGGACAAACTCTGCTGCTACGGGAGCAGTGTGGGAGTGTTTGGGAGGCAGCCACCTCCATTTCTCATGGCAGGTTTAGTGCAGGCTGCTATTATTTACCGTCAGCACCTGCACAGACAGCTGCCAGCACCAGGAATCCCAGCTCTGGGGCAGCAGGATAAAGTCCATTTTCTCTCCTGCCCACACACACACACACACACTCTCTCTCTCTCACCAACTTGATATGAAATATTTTGTGAACTTTTTTGCCAGGCTATTTTTCTGCTGCCTCCAAGTGTCACAGCATAACTCAGTCAGCCTGTACCAGGATCCAGAGCTGGCCATATTATAATCTCATTTAAAGATACGAAGCCATAATTAGTGAACTCTGAATAAGCATTCTGTATTATGATGTCTAATACTTGTCTTGGATAATGCAAATACATGAGAAAGGGTATAATCTTATTTATATGTATCAATGTACTGAATATATGTCTTTACAAAACCCTTGTAGTACTTTTGCCTGCACAATTTAATCTATGGCACCAAAATTGCACATTAACTGCTTATACTAAGTTGTGCCTTGATTTAAAAAAAAAGAAAGGAAGGGAAGCAAAGCACCAACCTTGTTAACCCTCTTACCAGGCTAATACTTCATTGAAAATCCCCTTGGTTGTAATGGGTTTTTCTTTTTATACGTACTTTATACAGCACTGTATTAAAGTGGCTTTTTATAAACACAACACATGAGGTTAATAGCTGCAGCCTCAGTTAGGGGGTTTTTGTACCCTAAATCTCTACCAAGACTGTTATATAAATGCTACTATTCTAAAAATAAAAAACCAAACAATCAGGGAAATGTTACGTTATCACTCCCCATCTTAGGCTACTACTGAAGGCAAACCAGGGCATGCTACTCGTGGGTGAAATAAAACGCCTTACAAAAAGAATCCATCTTCACCTGGTCAGAACTACCTTACCACAGCTTCCAGCCCTAGGAACCATGAATACCTTTGAAGGGCATCTTTAATGGTAGCATCAACAGGTCTTAAAGGTTATGCATTTAAAGAAAATTCAGTGACTAAATGGGTTATCTGCTGATTGGATGATGCTTACAATAATGCCTGCACTAAACTGTTTCCAGTAAAGGAAGCAAAGAGAGATCAGTATTTTTTTTCCAGATTTTTAGGCCAGAGGAGTTTTTAAAACCTCATCTACTTTAAACCACAGCCCAAATAACTCAAAAGGCATTAGCAGCAGCTTGCAGCAGCTTCAAGGATATTTTACTGTTTCTGATGCAAAACTTCAGGTGTATCCTTCAACAGAAGCTGCTGACCCCCCCTCATTCTGTGGAAATTCACTTGGGCACTGTTTTGTCAAGGAGGGGAAAAAAAGGTATAATTAATCTAGAACTATAAAATCAAACATCATAAATTAGCACACCTTGATCAGCTACTGCACTTCATTACTTGAAATGATTGCATTTTCCCCAGGCTTTGACCTTCAGGGAGTGCAAAGGAGCAGCCAACAGCTCCTTTTCTCTCTTCTCTTCCTTTTCTGTCTTCTCTTTATTGATGGAGGGTGGAGTGAGCTGATCTGGGCCAGGATGCTTTGCTGTCCTCTGGCCTGGCACTGCTTTGCAGGCTCTGTGCAGCTGCAGTGATGCTTGTGCAGTCATGGGCATGAGGTGTGACATGGTGACAACGGCACAGGAACCATGATGGTCCCCACCTCCACCCTGGTGGGCACTGCTCTGACACCAGGGTGTGAGTGCACCCCTACAAACTGTGTCCTGGTTGCTTTTGAGTAAAACAGGGACGTGATTTCAACCCTTATGCATGATTTAATCTTTAGCACTTCTGGACTGGCACCTCACTCAGAGCACTTGTAAATAAAGACTACAGCAGTACACAAGCTCGTCTGAGTTTTGGAGACTGTGAAGAGTTCTGGTTTGTGTTGTTGGTATCTCTCACAAGCTGCTTCACAATCCCCTTCAGCACGGTGAGGGGATGTTTTCACTCCAGAGTGAGATGTGTCTCAATGGGAAGAGCTTCTATTCTGGCTTCTATTCCTCGCTCTGTGACCACTGACTAACAGTGGCCTTTGGCATCTTCATGAATCCTCTGCAAATGTCTAGAACCATGTCTGGTTTACAAGGAGTTTAAAAAGTACTTCAAAACCTCCACACAGCTTCCACCAAAGATTTTCAGAGCTTTTCCCTACTACTTGATTTTGCAACTCCACCACTCAACAGGCAAAAAGCATTGAGAACACTGCATTCCACGGACATCATTTAATCCTGTCAGTTTGAGATCATCAGGATTTGTGTTCAGCCCCACCAAAGACTGACAGTCCCATTTGACTGGGCACTTTATGAAAACACAGCACTGGGCCTGACCATTTCATACTGTCAGATGAAAGGAGAAGCTTGTGGCAGAGATGAAAATTTAACTGAGCCCTCCTCAAAGCCCAGTCTACTATTTCTGATGGAAAACCACGTGCCTTCCCGTCAGTGCCGAGTCTGATGGCACAGGCCCATCTGCAGTGAGACCTGAGTGTCAGCTCCTAACTGCTCTGGGAACTGATAGACCACAGCTGGTGACTTTCCAATTTATGGGAAATAAGAAATATTTTCAGTGCTTGTGGATCTTTCCACAGGCTGAGATATTCTAACTAGACAGTTTTTATTCTAGCAGAAAATACTCTAGGCATTTTCTTAATAATTTTAGCATTGCTCAGTCATTTTTCTTTTTTTCTCCCTTCAACTCCTCTCTGTCATGAGAATAAAAAAAAAATTCCATTTGAAATGGAACGTTTTCCTTAATCCTATAAAGAAAGAGTATAATTGATTCAACTATAAAATTTATAGGCATGGAATCAATGCTTATTATAGTCAAAACATGCCAGGTCACTCCTTTGCGGCTGGTTTAAAGCTGTTCCGCTAAGTGTAACGTTAAATGAAAATGCTTTAGTCTAAACATGAAAAGGTTAGATTGTGTTACATCTGCACCACTCTGCGTGCCTGTTAGGATCTGATTTCAGGGTTTCACACAGAAGACCTTCCATTGTTTCCTTTGTACCTTCTCCCTGGGGTAAAACTAACTTTTGACAGTCACAGTAAGTAGCTGCTGTAACGTAGATATTAATTTAATCTGGAGCTGCATCAGTCCTTAACCAGCTCAGACGTTGCCTGTATGTTCTGGTGGTCTGGAAAACGCTGAAAAATTGAGTATGAATGGGGCTTAATCATGGCAATGATGGCAAATCTTTTCAGTCTCTCAATTTTTCTGTTCTCAGACGTCTTCCTTCAGGGCTAATTGAACAGGCTTGAGTGCTACACAGACACAGTCACTCCTACTCTTCCATTAAACATTTCTACACACTTTGCAATTAAGCTACTAAACTTTTCAGCAGATGTTTTTTCTAAGCAGCAAAGTGTTTATAACTTCTCTGTTGGCACAGAGCAATGCCATCACATAGATCTAATGGTGGAACGTTTAGTGGGTATATTTATTAGAGCTGGATCCAGGCAAACTGATGGGAGAACCTCAGATTGAGCAGATTTCCCATTTTTTTACTACTCTGTTATTTCATCTTCATGCTGTGCCTGGTGTAGGTGTAGCACTTCTGGGACAAGACTGTGTTGAGGCTGTGATTGCTTGGTGTGACTGTGCTCTGATGCAGCAGCATCTTTAGATTTCAATCCCTGGGCCAAAGTTTGCCTTTGGCTGAACAGGTGTAATTCCTGTCGAACCAAGCGGGAATTCCAGAGTTTTAAATAAAAACAGCTCTTGGCCCATTATCCACTTACATGCACTGTGCCCAGGGGCCAAGATACACAGAATTGACAAGTGATTGGGGGTTCCTCAAGAGCTTGAAGCTTTACTGCACAGGGCTCAAATAAAGCAGTGTTTCAGACAGCAGGGAGCACACGCCAGTTTCATTTGTCTGAATTTCGTCACTCAGAATAAAGGCCCTTAAAATCACCAGCCGCTTTCCAAAAAAACCAACCCACCCCAAATTATGAATCCTAGCAGTGTCAAAGCCTAAATAAATATATACGTCAGCTGCCGGGATCCTGGATGTCAGTTTTGAAGGCAGATATTGCCCCAGACTAGTCTGTAAATAATTTTTATTTTTATTCATGACTTTAAAACCACATCACTAGTGGGCTGGACTTGTGGTTCTTCATTTGCATATTATGTTTTGACCTAAACTGAGTTAGATGCAGAGGGAGAAGAAATGAGGGTCAGATTTCATTAACAAAATAAAGCAGCTTGTGTGAAATCAACGCCTAGTGATGGAAAAATATGCAACTGAACTGAGCCCTTCACTGGTTATTTAACTAAAACAAGGTCTCTCTAATGACAAACACTCCCATCTTCAACTGCATCACAGACACTAACAGAAAAACTTGGCATCTCTCATTGTATGGGAATATGAGGCAGAACTGGTGAGGACTTTTTCCTGCCATCCCCTTGCCAACTGTACATTCCATCTGACTGAGGATTACTGATAATTTTTGGCAACTTCGTGGCTACAGAGGACTCTTCTGTACAACTATTTATTTATCCAGGGCTTCAGGAATTTATTTTTAACAGAACTTTTAAAAATGCTGTAAACACGGAATATGTTAATTGTATTAACAAAAGGATTCCTACACCAAGCTTGCTTTTTTCCCCCCCAAGCACACTTTGAGTCCAAGCTCTTCAGTTGGTGGAAGTTGGTAGAGCTGCTCTCACTCTGGTGGATGCCTGCCAAATTTACAATAGTTGAGGATCTTTCCCAGTAAAGCAAAATGTTCATAAAAATCTGAATAAAAGGGAGTATTTAGACATATATTCTTTCCTCAGCAGTAGTACCAGGAACCTTTAACAGCCATGTCTCTGCAGCTACAAACGGGACCTCATTTGCCAAGAGACACAGACCCTGTCAGAGAGCACCGACAAACTGAAGAGAGAAAACAGGTCAAGGATATTATTCCAGTTTTAAAGAAGAAAAACTGAGACAGAAAAGCATTAACTGACTATTTTCTACCAAACCAGACAGAACTGACTCCAGCAGAGCCCTGGGCCACCTCTATCAAGGCATGAAGACATACCCAATGAAATTATGTATCTTGTCAAAAAACTCTAACAAAGTGAGAACTGGCGTCCTGTGTCCCCATCCAGAGCACAGCCTATTCCCTAAATGTCCTGGAAAATCTCAGAACTAGATTAGAAACTATTACTTCCACCACAAAAAATTCAATGACAACTTTTTGGTTTTCAGCGACAGAAAGCTGAAATGTTTTAGTTTTGAACAAAGTTCTTCCCCTCCGCTTTTGGGGACTGAAATCCAAAGAATTTTTACAAGCAAACCTGATTTTTCCTTCGTTTTAACAGAAACTTTGCTACCCAATCAAAGCCTCACATTTTTTTCAGAACCTGAACTTGGACATTTTCAGATGCATTCGTAAAAGAAAAAAAAAGCAATTTTTTTTTCAAGATCGACTTTCCCTTAAAAATCACAGCTCAAAGGGCAATTTTCTCCATTTTCTTCCTCTTCTTCATCAAAATTGTGAGTGGTGGGAAGGAAGGAAGTAAGGGGCTGTCTCCCAGCAGCACCACTCTAGGACCAGCTGTAGGAGGCAGTCCTGTAGACTCAGCACTAGTCGCAGCCCCTTCCCAGTCCTCTCCTTGTACAGAGCAGGGAACAGAAATTGCTCTTGATCTACATCTGCACTAAAATGTCCTGCACTCCAGGACCTCACCAGCCATGGCTTTCCCACCCTTAGCACTTCCCCACCACTTGTCCCACAGGGACAGTGCCCATGTGTCCAGACAGAGAGTCTGCTCCAGGCAGGATCCAGGCCCTTACTCCCTGCACCTCAGAAGGGTTAGGGGTGGGTTTAGTGGGCAGTTGGCACTCTTTTGCCTTTCATGGAGTCCTGAACTGCTTTTGCTGTTATTATAATGTCTGTGTGAAAATTCTGATCACGATTTAGAGCAATAAGGCAGTAAAGAGGCTGAGAACTGTGCTCTGCCTCTCCGAATGCTCCACTGGAACCAGGGACACTAAGCTCCCAACTTAGGAATCCAATGTGTGTACCTGACACAACTAAAGCTGGGCAGTGCAGCTGGCTTTGGATTAAACCTCCTGTGTTTGGTTTTCTGGCTAGTCAGCATTACCTTGCCTTGAATGAAGTGTCTGCACAGATCCTGCACAAAGCCGTGCACAGTAACTGGCTGCACGGGCTCAGGCCTCAGGGCTGAGCAGCACCAAGGATGGCTCACATGGGGCTGTGGAGCTCTGAAGCAGGAAAGGCATTATTTGATAAAAAAAAAACCAAAAAAGAATTAAAAAGAGAAAAATTCTGCTTTAAAAGATTTAATTATTTCTAAATGTAAAATAAAATATCCATAAAGTAACGCAAAGAAGTTAAACGTTCCCTTCGAGGGAAATTCTCTCTTTTTAAAATTATCCCTTTTTCTAATAAACTAGTAATTTATGTAATCCATATAAAACCACTAACACTCATTCTTCTATTTTTAAATAACACTGGAGAGCTTTCCCAAGGCTTATTTTATTTTTATGAGAAGGATTAAAAATCGTGATGGTCCAGATTCTTCCACACTTCTTCTATCTGCTGACAAGTAACATATTCCTGCCATAACCCCAGTGAGCAGCAGCTGGGGATGTGTCCTGTGGAATTTGCAGCACTCCACTGGCTGCAGTGGAGTAATGCCAGGCTGACAGATTCACTGCTCTGAATGCAACACCATCTGATTTGGAGCTTGCTGAACAAGTCATAAATCAAGAGATCTTTATGTTTCTAGACAAACATTTCAAGAAAAACAAGGATAAAGGATCTCTATATAGAGCTATTTGTTCTATCCAGCCTCTTACCCAGCTTAGTATTTTTATTGCTTCACAATGAGCATATTGTGATTTGTCTAGACTGCATGGGAGGATGCTTTACCCTTTCAAAGCAACTCCAGGATGTATCCCTGTTTTTCCCCCAGAAGAGGATCAGGGGAAGAAACTACAGCTGAGACACCACCCTTCCCTGGGCTCGCTCTGCCAGGGATGCTGCTGTGCTCCAAACCATACCTAAAACATGCAGAAAGAATCATCTACTTTTAAATAACTCACAGTGCTCTAGTTTTGGATCCAGTTTTGAGCTCAAGTGAGGCAAGACTGAGAGACTGAACCACGGCACAGTGTCTCAGATGGCACTGCAGACACACACTGAGGGGACACACACCACCTTCACCACTCAAAGGAACAGGGGGCCAAGTCTGCTCAGAGGAGAAAATCCCTCCTGCTCCCTCACACCTCCCCTCTGCCCCTTATTTCTCTCTCAAATAATTCAGATGTTTTAGCCCTTCCAGACAAAAACTGGAGCTTTAAATTAAAATGTCATCTGTTAGTAAAGAAACTAAGCTATGTTTTTCATTCCTGAGAAAGGACTCACTTATGCTTATAACTATAAGTTGCTAGTGATTAAGCAACTGGTATATTTTCACACTCATTAAAAGAAACACGGTGTGTTCGCCTTTCTAAGAAAAGGCATCTTGTTTGTAATACTGTAATACATTGGGAACACCTTCTAATTGGCTTCTAGTGCCCCTTGCCAAAATTCAGACACAAGTTTGTTTATTTACACAAGGAAAAAAATAAAACATTGTATAATTAGTCGAGTAATGGACTCCTAAATTCAGCAACTCAGAGGTATGCAAAACTGACAAACTTTTTAAGATTCCATTTTGGTTTATGAAATATCTCAATAGGTAGCCCAGACTGCATCATGGCTATTGTAGCAATGTGCTGCTCAATGTGGTGTTTGTGTCGAGATGGAAAACTTTGACATGTTTGATTTTTATGCAAGTCAATTAACTTGTTTTTTAAAACTGTAAGGGCATGCTTTGCAAATAAGATTACTTACTATAAATTATGAGAACATAGGGCTCCATTCAGACAAAAATGTTACACACCCCTTACACATGCATAAGTCTGCAGAATATAGTTCTGCACCCTGACAACTTATTCAGCTAGGGGTAGGAGCTTATTTTGGTCTATTCCATGGGGGCTTTCCTAAAAAGATATGAACAAAAGGGGATAGAGACTTAATTAGAATGTCT
The DNA here is from genome assembly GCF_003945725.1 of Corapipo altera. Taxonomy (NCBI): domain Eukaryota; kingdom Metazoa; phylum Chordata; class Aves; order Passeriformes; family Pipridae; genus Corapipo; species Corapipo altera. The sequence continues at coordinate 3,404,570 of NW_020884913.1, forward strand.
CTCTGCACCCCACCTTCCTTTGCACCACCCAGGCAATTCCAACAGGCCAAAACCTCTCCTTATGTGGTGAGGGAAGAATTTCTTTTTTCAGTTAAGTCAGCCCAGAGCAGAATTAGCAATGGTATGTCCCCCTAACCACAGCACAGACAGACATTTGGCCATTCCCACCTGTGAGTTCTGCTCTTAGCACTCACACTCAGGCACGGTCTGTTGACTGCAGGCATGTCCATCTGTTAACACAACCTTCATTGTGCTTGGCCCCAGCTCAGGTGGGACCCTCACACCAAGACTTCAGGGGGAAGCTGTCCCTGGAAGAGAGATACTGAAAAGTAGAAATGACACAACACCACCAGCAGCACAAATGAACACGGCCAAGGGTGTTGCAGTCAGCACAAATCATTTTCATTTCATGTGATAGACATTTGGAGAAGATTTCTTGCTTCCAAAACGCAGATTCTTCGATGGGTGCATGAGAAATGCAGGATGACTGTTTGGCACTCAAAACACAACCTAAAGAACTGCAGAGATGTACTTGGGGCTTGGACGCAACGACAGTGCCAATACATACACAAAGCAAATCCAGAGACAAGTATGAGTCACAGAAAGAAAAACTCTGGAATTTTGTCCAGGTCCTTTCCACTTTTACACATGCAGAGAAACTCTACCTAAGCAAACCATCCCATTGATTACATATGTAGGCAAGAATTGCTCGCATGAAGAAAGGTCACTGGATCTGGTCCCTGCTTTATGCACGTTGTGATAGAAAGCCAACTCTTACTAAGTCCAAGACTTGTTCCCATTAGTTGTGAATACTAGGTTAAGGCACAGGAGAGCACTTTGTCTTCCTTGCCAGCTTCAGTCTAGGTAATGAAGTCATTCTTATTTGAGCTTGATGTTAAATTGTTGGTTCTGATCTAAAGTCTGCAGCAGAGAGAGTCCATGCAGATTACTCATTTCTTGAGATGTCTTTTACCTAGACAAAAGTTTAAAGCAGGCATGCTGATTGAGAAGATTAAGGGGCTTCCCTTGTCCTCTGGCTACATTCTGGACAATCTCTTCCACTCTTTGCTATCAGAACTAACTTTCAGCTTAGAGCAGCAAACTGGTAGAAACAGTCACACACAAGCAGAGGAACATGTGTGCACAGACACACTCAGGAAAGGCATTTCAGGCAAAAGACCTTCCAGAGTTAGATTCCCAGCACTACACATATGTTCAGAATAAGGAGGATGCTGTTCTGATCAGAAATCAGCCATGGCATTTACAAGAACTGACCTGCCACATATGGAAAGACACCTCTTGTTCCCGAGGAGAACCAGCTACGTGCCTCCCAGCAGCCTCCCAATGTCGGGTCAACTGTTGTTACTGGCAGGACACTGCTGTGGAAAGGCTGCAACAGAATCAGGGACTCATCACTACCAGCATGTGTTGCTATGGACACCATTGAAGAAAAGCAAAATCATTTGAGAAGGAAATAAAAGACTCTTTTCCACCAATAGTGACAGACACTCTAATAGGTTAGTGATCCTGGTGGAATGCTAATCAACAGCACATAGAAAGACTTGGAAGTCATGCAACTTTTAATATTCCTACAGAAGGAGTGGAGAAGTGAATTCATGTAGTAGTGGCCACGCACACAGGCTTTACACTAACACTTAGCACTCAAACACAGGCATCACACCTTAATGCCATGGATAACTCAGGTAATACTTTTGTCTTACAAGTCCTTCCTCTCAAGGATCTCAGCTCCAAGCCATAGTCACCTGGAGGGCCCATCCACACCTTCCCACTGAACCAAACACCGAAATGCAGCTGGATTCCTTGCTGGCATAAAACTGAACAGCTCGTCCGACACCAGCAGAGCTGTGCTGATTTACTGCAGCCATGGATCTGGTGGCTGATTTGAGCTCAGAGACAATCTAGTTTTTCCATTCCTCACAGCTCTGGTGAATAATTTAAATATATGCTCTGAGCTCACCAAAAATAACACATTTTCAAAATTTTTGGTGAGCTGAAAAATAAGAAATCCTGGCTCAGAATTACACGAAATGCTCTGTTCAATCTTACGGAGTGTAATTTTGATTGAAGTGGGATTTTGGCTTATGCAGGTTAAAAAGGAATGAATTTTTGTCTCAGAATTGAGTGAGGACTTTCAAAAGGAAAAAAACCCACTGTTTTAAGTTAAAAAAATCAACAGGTATTACTCTGAAAACATCAGAACAAAATACTTTATTTGAAAAAATTATTTAATGTTTTCAAAGCTGGAAATTGGCCACATTTTTTCAGCTGACGTGAATCTGTAAAATGTTACACTGCCACTGAGTCACCATTTTTGCCCCAGAAAAGCTGCTAAAATATTTTTCTCAGCTGTACCAGTAGACAAATCTATTGACCTTAGGAAGACAATTTGCACAAGTAGGGCCAGGGGCATTAAATTTACTGTTTTAACAGAAACCATTCTGAGCAATTTACACCAGAAATACAGAAACAGGGATTCAAAGAAACTTTCGATCTTGTTTCCTTTATTGTACTATGAAATTAATCCAAAATACAAGGTCAATACAGAACAAATTAGAGAATTGCTCAGTAAGGCTGGAAGGCAGCAAAATACTCTGAAATAAATAACATATTTCAGCTGATGTCACCTGAGCTGCAGTGCAGAGGCACAACAACGCTCCCCAAAAATGGGAGGGTCACTGGAGGTGACAGTAGTAGCTGTCCCCAACTTGACCACAGAATATACCTGCACTCTTGTGAAACACAGAGATTGTGTTCTTTTCTGAAGGTAAGTCTGCACAGACACCAAAGATCCTGCAAAAGACTGACAGGGATTATTATACCAGATATTCTGCCTAAAAGGAAATTAATATTTTTGCTCAGCCCCTCAACAGTACTTCTTCACATTATAAAGTGACCAAGGTCACTTTAATTGCAGATTTTCACCTTAACTGTAGCAAAATGGCAAAGGCTATACTGAAAGTTACTCATGAGCTCCTCAAGATTTGGCAGCACAGTTCTAGAATCCAAATATTTTACAGAATAGAAAAGAGGTGATAAAGAAGTCCCAGGTTTGTTTTGTTTTTATGGAATGCTGAGGAAATTTCACAAAGCTAAACTTGCAAGACAAAGTGTGTAATTTCACCAAACATCTACTGTTTGGTCAAAAAATATTTTAATCAAAATATTATGACCACCTTCAGGGAAAATATAACAGGCAAAGAGAAACTTCGGTGACAGGTAATTACTGTGCCAAAGGCAGGAAGATTTTAGGCAACAGGAAACAGAAAAAGAGACTTCTGAAAATACTTCATATTTTTAAAAGCAGATTAAGATCTTCGAGTGGCATAAAATAACTGTATTGACGTCAATATGTTTCTCCATCACATCTGCAGGGGCTGATGTAGAACTGAAAGGAAGGAGGGAGGGGACTCCTTCAGCATGTGACAACAACAACCATCCTGATGGGAGGCAGGAGGAGGGAAAAAAGTGAAGAGAGGGTAACATTTCCACAGCTCTTCCTTTCCTTTTCTCCCTTTTCCCCTACAAATCCAGCCTGGCAGGAGATATGGCTTAGAATCCAACTGTTTTGCTTTAGGATTTCTCTGCTCTGTGAGAAACTTTAAGTCTTTTCTTTTTCTCATTACTTCAGAGTGAGATTTGGAAATGGGATTTTCTGCAGCTCATAGGAAAGTTATATACCTAAATCCCAGATTTTTTTTTAAATGTACATCTATTAGCTCTTTTTGGAAAAAACCCCCCCAAACCTTACTATAACCAGTTAAAAATGCACCATATCAGACAGAACTTGTATGTAGCAGTAAAGCTACATCTGCTGTTTTCACAGTGTTGTGTATTATCATTGTCTCCTACTGAGAGCTGTGAATTTCTGCATCCAAAAACTCAAACTATAGGTTTTGTTCCTCCACAGGTGTCTGCTTGTTGAACAAGATGCCTAATCTCAGGCACCCAGGACTGAAAATGTTAACCTTAAAATCTGTTGGCACCTCTCAGAAGCTTAGGAGTAAGAGGAACCTAGTCTGGCTGTCTGAAAAGTTTCATTCAGATTGCTTTAAATATTTGGTGGATGATTACAGTCTGAACATTTGACTACATGCCACTTCATTAGATTTACTCATTTTTTTTGTTCGTACCATGGATGGGAAATTAAAAATGATCTCTGATATTTGATTTCCCATAAGATATGAGAGATATTCAAGGCAGTGTCTGGAAAAAAATTAGGATAATAAGGTGTATAAATCTCTGCTTCATTTGAAACAACGCATAAAAGCCAACCCCACATTAATTTTTTTGCTGAAAGAACTTCAATAAGTTTTAAAGTAAGTGTTTCATTTACTGCCACATGCCACACATACATGGCAAACAGTTTATACAAACCACAACACTCAGCTGTTACTGGTTAGGTAGAACAGCCCTCCCCTGAACACCCAAGCTGCTCTTGGTTCCCTCGGGACTCTGGGACAGGGTGCTGAGTGTTTTGGTCCAAGGGAGAACCTACAGGCACGTGGGATGAGCAGTCAGTCCTTCTGGGGAGCTCCTTGTGAAGCCTGGGTTGAGTGTGTGCTTGAAACTTTGTTGGCTCAGCCCAGAATGCTCTGCACTTTTGGAGGCAGCTTAAGTGCAGTGTAACTACCCCTGACCTGGTGGTCCAGCCTTAATGCCTTCTTCATGTAGTGCTCAGGGAACTTTATTAGACTTTCCAGTTAACTGGAATACTCCACTGTGTATACACACAATGGTGCTGGGGGTCTGTGGTGAGGTTTGGGGACTGGGGGGGCTACGGGGAGGCTTCTGTGGGAAGCTTCCCCCATGTCCAACAGGGCCAATTTTAGCCAGCTCCAAGATGGACCTGCCACTGGCCAAGGTTGAGCCCATCAGTGATAACAGAGCACCTCTAGGATAAGAATGGGAAACAAAAACCCCCAGCTACTTCAGCCAGAGAGAAGAGTGAGAACATGTGAGAGGAACAGCTCTGCAGACATCCAGGTCAGGGCAGAAGGAGGGGAGAAGGTGCTCTGGGCACCTCTGGGAGCAGAGATTGCCCTGCAGTCCATGGTGAGGTGGCTGTCCCAGGGAACACAGTGGGGCAGAGATCCACCTGCAGCCCCTGGAGGAACCCAGGCCAGGGCAGGTGTGTTCAAAGGAGGCTGTGACCCCATGGGAAGCCCATGCTGGAGCAGGGTCCTGGCAGTACCTGTGGTCCCATGGAGAGAGGAACCCACATTAGAGCAGAGCGTGAGAATGCTGTGGCTGAGGTGGAAGGAGCAGCAGAGACAATGTGTGATGAACTGAGTCCAGTCCCCACTCCCACCCACCCCCCTGTGCTGCTGGTGGGGAGGAGGTAGAGAAAATCAGGAGTTCATTTATGCCTGGAAAGAAGGGAGGGGTGGGAGAGAGGTGTTTTAAGATTTGATTTTATTTCTCAGTACCCTACTCTGATTTGATTGGTAGTAAATGAATTTCCCCAGGTTGAGTCTGTTTTGCTTGTTATGGTAATTGGTGAGTGATCCCTCCCTGCCCAAGAGCCTCTTATCGTATTTTCTCTCCCGCTCCAGCTGAGGAGAGGAGTGATGGAGCAGCTCTGGTGGGCACTGGCGTTCAGCCAAGGTCAACCCACCACAACAACATAAGATCCAGACCCAGCAAACTGCTTGGTGAAAAGGGGCTCTTCACACCCTCCTGGAGCCAAGAGCAGACACGACGAGACAGAGACACCTGAGTGTTTCTAAGGCCATGAGAAAGACTTCTAATGTAGCACTGAGACTTAATTTGGGAAGTGATTCTAGCTGAGGCTTATTTACAAGAGCTTCAAGGTTCAAGTCAATGACCTCATTTATTGTGCAAGTATTACCTACAAAACAAAATTTTATCCACTTATTCCAAAAGGACATGATGAACCTTGAAGTTCACTCAGTTTTAAAAGACAGTATTTCAGCTTGTCTCACCAGGTTATAAAGTCCCTCTACTAATTTATGTACATTTACAATAATATTTATGCAGTATTTCTCAACATTCTGTTGCTGCATGAAAGAAATAGAGTGCTCTTGGAGGAACAATCCATGCAAAGGGCAAATTAAACCTGCCTAGATATGCAATATCTCTAAATGGCCAAGCAAACTAGGAGATGGTGTGAGGAAAAACTATTTTCTGTCCATTCTTTACTCACAGACACTATTATGAAGTGCTTGGAACACCAGAAGGTTCATTTTGATACAGAGGAGTGATGTTTACACTTGTCCTTATATAAATATGTATTGATTTTATGTACTTCTTTTTCCTCAGTTCAACTCAGCTTATTTATAGCTCAGAAAAAGGGATGGATTTTTTATTGCACAGGTACAATGCAGCAGCTTGGCAAGAATATTCTGAATCACAGCCTGTTCGTCCTTTGTTCAGAGAAATGCGTGTTCAGAGCTGCCTGACTGGGGATCCCATGGAAGGGTAACCTCTAATCTGAGCCCTGGAAAGTTGCACTGCTGTAACCAAGGTATTTGTACTGGTAGGCATAAGATGCATTTACTGTGTAGTTATTTGCACCATCCAGTGCAGCAGGAACTTCAATTAATATGGCAGAGCCTGGCTCTTGTGTTTGCTGCATCTTCCTCTGGGCCATGGTTGTGCATCCAAGCCAGGTAATAAGTTGCCAGTTGTACGCCAAAAATAAAGATATTACTATGCCAGAAGGAAAATAGCATAAGGGTTGTATCAATACAAGGCACTATGCTGGTTATATTCTCCTATATTAATCCCTCCCCCACAAAACAAACAAAAAAACCCCCAACAACAACGTCCTCTTATTGCTCCTAAATCCCAAACACAGATCAAACATCCCCATTCCTGTTTCATTCTGCACTTTGGATTGAGAATCCTTGCAAGCATGTCAGTTCTGGTGGTGGCTTTGTGATCTGGATCCTGCTTGGTAGGATCTATGCAGAGACCAACAACTCATTCTACAGAGCCCACTCTGCAGGCATCAGATGACTGTGGCTTTCAGTTACTACCTCTGGATCAGAGCCAGAAGCCTAGTGGTGAAAAGCTCTTTATACCATTACCAATCCCTCGAGCCACCCAGTCCTTCTCCATTGCATACAGGTTTTTAGTGTTGTGCCTTAAGATCTGTTCTGGTTCTGAGTAACGTTCTTTGTGATGGCAGTCTTGCCACTCCCCCTCTCATGAGGGAAAAAAAACAACGAGGAGGGAGTGTGAAACTTATTTTCAAACTGTGTTATGATTATCTGATGCAGTGACTACTCTGGGATTCTCCAAGGGAGAGACCCGAGTCCTGGGGAATGTCTGCCTTAGGTGAAGGGAAGGCTCCAGGCTGGTCAGTGCTAGGATGTGTGTGCTGCTGCCTTCACTTGGGCGGCAGCTCTTGGACAGCAGCACCCACCCACTGCCAGAGCTCCTCATAGGGATGGCTCCAAAGCATTCCAGGACATCCCCAGGCTGACCAGGCCTGATTGCATACGCAGGTTGGTCTGGCCTTGAGTGCTGACGCAGAATGATGCTCAATGGCAGCATAAATACACCCCTGGAGAGGGCAGAACGTACAACCAGTGAGCCCCAGAGCATCTGTTCTCAGCTGGTCCCCATCTGAGCTATCCCCCGACAGAGTCAGAGGCTAAACTGTGCCATCTCTGCACTCCTGTCCTCCAGTTCAGCAGGGAGAAGTGTCTCACTGTGATGTTATACCCGTGCAGATTTCTCTTCCAGCAGCTTTTCTCCCAGACTCTTCAAAAGCACATCACACACAGCAGCTGCTTTCCCCACAGGGAACAAGCTGCAGGGGACTTAACAGTAATACACTGGTACCCAGCCTTCACGAAGAGGGCTGTAAGCTGCTGATCCTGCAATAACACCTCCGAGGATTTAGAGTCTTTAATGTTGATTGCTGAATATTTCTGTTCCCCTCTGAACCATTCCAACAGTTGTTTCAAGCGAATGTATTCATTCCCTTCCTTTTAACCATTGGAGCTTCTCGCTTGGTCTGGGAGCAGGGAAGAGGGAATGAAAGGGTCTCTTCAAATTTGCTGTAGCTGCTCTCTTAAAAGAGAGCATTGACACAGGTTCTGCAGCTCTCTGGTGCAGCGAGGCTCCCGCAGGACCTGCAGGCACAGAGAGACTGCACGATCCGTGTGGGCACTGCAGGAAGAGCGTGGCTGTTCCCCTCCCCTCTGGATGGGAGTATCATATCTATTCCTAGCATGGATCTACCAGGTGGCAGCACTCCCCTGCCAACATACCTTTGGTTTGGCTTACCTTGAAGGCTGTGATGTTATAATATATGATGACGTCATTATATTTATTTCAACTTTCATTGAAGATTCCTGGCAAATCTCCGAGCTGGAATATCTTCTTTTTAATGGGTCCAAGATCCAGCCAACGTGGTGTGCAGATTACATTTACACAACACAGCCCAAGCAAGGTGAAGTGTTGATGTTACTAAATTAAGATTACTTCTCTGTTAAAACTATGAGAGAGTAAAAACTTGTCCAGTATTTATACAAATATTACTGCTGTAATTTCTGGCTGTGGTTGTTTTGGTGATGACTCCATCGTGCACTCATGCAATCTTAAGAATTTGTCTTTGTGGCAGTATTTTGAAAATGATAAAATGAATCAAGTATATTTTTTCAGTTAAGTACATATGTGAGAACACAGCGCTCTAATGGTGTGTCTAATGTTTTCTAGATGGTTCATTTTCATCACACTACCTGCACTAATTTTGAATGAGCTTATTACAAACCTCTGGCCAACTTCCTCTAGTCTACTCTTTTGTGCTTTTATCAACCGTGTTACTCTTAGGCCTTAACTTTAGTGGATTTTGAATAAACACATGGTGTGAGAGAACGAATTACTCTGGATAAAGACTAACTACAGTGATGAAGATGATGACATCCTGCACTCCTCATCAGGAACTACAGCACACAGGTTAAATACCCAAGTGAGGTTGCACAGTCTATGGCTGAAGCAGAAATTAATTTAAATTCCCAGTATTACGCTTTAAGACCCTAAAATTGCAAAAGAAGAAACCGAAGATTAACTAAAAGGAAACTTTCAACCTTTCCCTTCTTATTTCTTCCCCACAGTGATCTGTGTGAGGTCTTACGATGCCACTACAAAGATCAGCAAACAGAAATTGTCTGTGTTATGAATTGATTTCTCTTTAAAAGAGCTATAATTCAATTTTGCTTTAAAAACATATTACAAAATCCAATATTAAACAGATTTGCATAGAAACATTCATCAGAAAGATATTTTATTTGTTTGGCTTGAAACACTTCCACTACAAGCCAAACATTTCAACACCAGGGCAAGAGGACCAGAAAGTGGACCTGACCAGAAACAACAGTGAAAACTACTAGTTTATTTTTGCTCTACCAGCTGACAAAATTTAGCTATTTATTTAAATGAAAAAATCATGGGCCTTGTGGATGGTGAAACTTGACTTTTTTTAAACCCAAAATATTCTTGTAAATGTATTATTAACGGGGTGTTATTGGTTGAGAAAGCACACGTGTACACATGACTCTCTGATTACAATGACTCTTGGATTAAAAATAAGGCAGATCCGGTGATAGATACTTAGACTACATTACCAGCACACTTCTCTTGCACTCACACAACACTCAGCACACCCAGCTCTGCACACAGGAACATTTTAAATCTTGAAGCAAGCAGTCAGAGGTGGTTTCCAGATGAAGTGTCTGTTTGCCCCATTGCTGGGATCACCGACAGATAAATCACTGGGTGAGCCCCCTCACTAAGTAGTGGGAATATTACTTCAGTAAAGTTTGCTAATGGGGCAAAGGACCTTGTATTGTAATCCAGTGACATTTTCAACCTTCGGAGAACTTTTGTTGACATTCCCGAGTCCCTGGCTGCCATCCCAGCATGAAATAGTTTCTGTTCACATAATTCTCGTGTTTACCAGTCATGAAAAACTCTTGCTTTTTTTTTTTTAAATAAACTTTTTTTTTTTTGCAAGTGAAACTCTGTCTAAAAAAATATTGGCCCCAGGCATACAAGGTTTTGCATAAATTCATATGTGATGAATGGCTGATTTTAATGTTATTTGGGTATTTGTCAGAACCTAACAAATATACATGGTAATGGTGGTTCATAAACTTAAACATCTCAATATACCCTTTCTTCTGGAAATAAATTACGTTTGTTTGCCCTGCCTGGAGTCCTAAGGTAGCCGACATTAGGAATATTTTAAATGTGATCATCCATCCAGCATGTCTTTCAGGCGCCACGAAGATTAAATGAAAGAATCATAAGATGAAGGTCTTTAACTTTTAATCCTTTTACAATGAACCCTTAGATAGACATGGGGGCAGGGTGCCTTCTATGTGAGTAATAATGCCTCTGTTCCTCTTCACTAGGTTAATGAATACCCTAAATGTCCCAAGATCTGATTTTTCCCCCCTCCCCTCAAACTATTGAAATTAGAAGCAAAGAGACGGGCGGTAAAACGCACCGAAAGAGGGAGAGAGGGAATGAATATGCATTCGGAGATACCGAACTAAGCGTCACAGAAAAGCAGGGCTGGGTTGTCTCAATGAAAGACCCACGGGTTTAAAATGATTAGCATCGATTCCCTCCGAGTTTTCGGGAAGAAAAAAAAAAAAGTTTTTTGATTCCAAGATAAATAAGGAAAAGGCTTTTTGCACTGTCTGGGAGCCTTTGAAGAGCACGTGGAGAGCTTGTTTTCGCAGTTGGTATCTATGAGATACGAACCGTCGGGTCTCCGGGCACGTAGAAGTCAAACACTGGGGGGACTGGGCCGGGTCCCCGCGGAGCCCCGCGGGCCGGGCCGGTCCCAGCGCTGCGGGGGCGGCCCCGGGAGGCGGGACGGGAGCGGGGCACCCGCACCCCGCGGCGGCACAGCCCGCCGCTCCCCGGGGAAGGGGGGCCAGCCCGGCAGGGGAGCGATCGCCCGGCGCTGGCGGGAGCCCAAAGAGTTAAAAGCGGGCCGGGCCGGGCGGTGTGCGGGGCTGTCACAGGATCAGCCTAATAACGTGTCTGCGCTGAAAACCCCCAAAGCCCAGGGGTCAAGTTTCAGCAGTGTCCCACCACAATGGTAGGTGTGAAAGACACGTGTCCCGTTGTAAATGAAATGTCAAGCAGTTAAAAAAAAAAAAAAAAGAGGGAGAGAGGAAAAAAAAAAAAAATATCCCCGAGCAGCTGCCGCCGAGCGCGCCGGGGCTGCGCGGCCGCGGGAGCGGCTCCGCGGGGGGACAGCGCAGCGCCGGGACCCCCCTCCCCCGGGGCCGGACCCCCCGGCACCCCGGCCGGGTAGGTGCCGCACAGTCCCTCCTAACAGAGTCGTGAGCAGGTTCCCACCTCCCCCTGCCACCACGAAACGTCCCGCTGAGCGTGGAGAACGAGGAGGAGAGAGAAGAAAGCCCCCCCGACGGCGGCCAAACCAAAAAGCAAACAGAATCCAAACGGCTCGTGTTTTAGTGGTTGACTTTAATTCTGCACTGCACTTTTACTACAAGGATATAAAGAATAAATAGCAGATACTCTTCATTTACATAGGATTAAGTCATTCAAACTGTTCTCTCTATTTACAATAACATTGTGCTCTAGGCGTTTATTCACTTTTATTTTAAATCTAAAGTCCGTAAGGAAAAAAAACAACAAAAAAACCTCACACACGCGCTTTCCGAATAATGGAAAATAGCTTTAACCGTTTTCTTATCAAAAAGTTTGGTTTGTATTTTTTAATCCTTTTATTAAAAAAAACACACACCCAACAAAAAACCTACTTCGCCAAAGCGAAGCAACTTCTCTCTGGAATATAAATACCAAAAAAAAAAAAAAAAAAAGATACATTAGCAACGATCAGGGTAATAGTCTTAGAAATACAGTAGACGCTGATTATTTCACGTATAATACTGACCTTTTAATAGTATATTAAACCGGTGCCATATATACACACAATATACATTCTCCTACACGTTACAGTGCATTACAACGTTAACCAGAAAGCAAATGTCTTTTATTTCTGTTGCAGCAAAGGTCCACGTGAGTCCGCTGGAGAAGGGGCGAGAAGGTAAGTGCCAGCCCTAGCAGGAGCACTTGCACTCCGAAATGATGGGGTACTGGATGGGTATCCATGTGCACCTCTGCCCTCCCCGGCGCTGGCACCTCCACCTCAGGATCGTTAAATGCACGGACTTGGCAGGTTTGCAAACCATGCCTTCGGGGACTGAACAAGACCTTTTACTGTAGCAGCTGCCCACTTTGACATACCGGGGCCAAAAGCGGCTGCCGAGATCGTTCCACGTGTATAGGACCGGGCAGAAGGTCTGGGACCAAAGCCACATCTGCAGCTTCCTGCGCAGCTTCTTGCTCAGCCTGTGCTTCTTGCCCGGCTGCAGCCCGTCGTAGAACTCCAGCCCTTTGATTTCGCTGGGCATCGCTCCCGAGGGTCTCTGCCTGAGCAGCAAGTCCAGCTCAGCTAGATCGTCCACTCCGAGCCGGTCCTCGGGCAAGGAAATAGCCATAAAGTTAGGGTCGAAGTGACCGCCCATGAGGTTCCTTAGCAAGGTCTCGTTAAGATCCTTCTCCTTGGGGTCAAAGATAGGGTCCGGGTGCTCGATTAGATCCACCAAGGGCAAGTTGTCGCTGGGAGCCGGTCGGATGTGCAGATAGTGCTGGCAGGCGCCCTGCTCTAGCCGGAGACCCAGCAGAACCACCAAGGCGTATATAGT
>NW_020884913.1:3417712-3425212 GCF_003945725.1 Corapipo altera
CCCCGCGCTGCTGCGGGAGGGGGGACGGGGCTGGCACCGCCGGGACCCCGGTGCGGACCCGCGGTCCCACGGTGGATGCTCCGGCAGCCTGCGCGGCCCCGCTCGGAGCCTTCCTCGGAACACTTGCTCTGCGATTTTCTAGGGAGTTGTCCAAGACTTCTCCATCAGAAACGCAATTTCCAGTTATGCCCCCAGTCCATACAGGAAAAGATGGAAAATACCTCAATGGCAAATACATAAAACAATTTAAAAATTGATAGTAAATGGTGTTCCGTGGCAGAGTTACTGTCTCGCAGAGAGCACTTACTGGGCACTGCGGGCAGGGCAGTTTGCTGTAAGGGTCTATTACCGTTTGAGTAAAATTTCCTCAAGTGCTTGAATCCCATTCCTGCAGGCTATTTAGGCACTTAGGAGCCTAACTTTAATGGGACTCAAGCTTAGCCATTTCACCTAAATTATTTATGCGTTTGTTTAAATCTTAACCTTCATATTTAGGTTCATTATGAAAGTAATAAACAGATTGTATTACCAAGGTTGTATGTTTTTTATAAAAATTATATTTTTTCAACTATTTTCACTCCTAATTTTCAATTTAAAACACCTCTTATTTTGCTTTATTCCTGAGCGTATAGGGTATTTTATAAATAATACATTAAAAAATTACATGAAAAAGATGGAAAACTGACCCTAACTCGACACTGTAAAAGAGCCTCGCAGTGACACTTGCTGCTACAATGTCAGTCAAAGATCTGCTGGAGCGTTATTAGAGTTTTTTACATCTGGAAGTTGAGGTCTCTACGTTCATCAAGAACCTCATAAACTTTCATTGAAAGTTTGGTATAAAAGTTGTCCTTGGATACAAGTGAGAAGCCACACCTCAGAAACAGAACAGAAAGCAAAAATTTGGAAGTTACACCTAATGGCTTGTATTTTTCCTTTAATAATAAATTCGGTTTTTCTCAGCTGATATTTGAAACCAATTCTTCAACTACCAGTCTCTAAGTCTGAAAAGCAAAGCCCATAAGGACTGAGTTCCACTATTTCAGGCCAAATGTGTGTTACAGATTCTACGTTCAAAACTGCGACTGTAAGCAAGGACTGGAAGACCTTTCCCTCCCGACCTGAGTTACCTGTAGGAGGAAGTTTCTGGAATGAGGCTCTTCAAGCCTCATGAAGGTACAGGTCTGTTGTGAGCAGAGCAGGCTCAGAAGGTCAGTAGTTCCTCAAACACGTGTGTGTGTCCACCTGACCTCGGGTGCACTGGGCTCCTGGCGAGGCCGGGAAAGCTCGAGGGATGCAGAAGTGACAGAAGTCACTTGTGGCCCAAGAATTTCTCGGTGGAATGGCTTGATAGCAGGACTGGGGAAAAGCTGCCAGTGACCCTGCCAGAGGCCTCCGGATCAGACGGAAAAGAAACTGGTTTATTTCAGGGTTTGCTGAAAACAGCAGTAAATGAAACCTGGAGGTAAAAGGGTGTGATCCAGGCGCTGTGTATGATGCCAACCCTTCCTGGGATAGGGAGAGAGGCCAGTAGCTCACAGAGGCCTTAGCTGGTCATTCTACTGGCAATGGTGCATGAAGCAGAGTAGAAAACAACTCCCTTCGCCTCAGCTTTATTGGTTCTGGAGTGCTGTCAGTAGTAAAAATGTGTTTTTTCAGTAGACAAAGCAAATACAACCTTCAAGGCACACAGGAAGCCAATGTGGGCAAGAGTAAGATGCCACTTGTGCAGGGTCACATCGCTGATGAGGAGAGAAGAGGTATGCAGCCTGCACGGCCCTGCTGACGCTCCGCAGGCACAGCGCTGAAAACACATTATGTAAGCAGCTGACTTCAGGCCACAGCAGCGAGGATGCACAGCAAGAATTCAGGAGAGATTTGTTTCCCATTAAATCTACTAAGAGAAAATGGCCTGGCCTACTTCACCCAAACCAGTGCTCAGGGACATCCCTCTGAATTCAGCCCATGGTGTGGAATCAGTCTGCTCCAGGAGCAATGGTCTCAGGCACGATGCACGAACCACTGAAACACAGAGGGAATCTCCCAGAAAGTAATAAACCACTATAGAACTGGGAGGAAGAACTATGCCAGGTGTGCTTGGAAAAGATGTGCCTTCCTTAGGAGTGGAGGCTTCCTTGAAACTATTCTTGCTTCCCTTACACTTACGGATTATTTAAATCATGACCTCATTGCCTTTTGCTTCTTGTTTTTAAAAATACATTGGTACTAAACAATGATAGTTTGTTAAGGAAAGAAAACCAAAACCATAACCAAATGAGTCCTCTGCCCAACTCTCATGCAAATTTCTCATATGGCTTTAGGCAACACATTTCATAGCTCTGTCTTTCCTTATTTGTAGAGCAGGAATACTAATCCTTGCCTCTTCCATGGAAATGTTGGAGAGTTTGATTAGATGCTACCAGTATCAATGGATCAATGCAGAAGGAAGAGTCAAGTGTTTTACCAAAATTATAGAGGAAACCTGTACTTGATAGAGCAGACAACTGAATTAAAATCACTTAAATTTTAGTCTTAGGTCCTAGCAAGCTGCTAGAGCAGTTCCCTCTGCTAGACCCGTTCCCTCTTCCTTGGTCATAGCCTTATAAATTTTGTAAAGAACTCCTTACAGATTAATTTTCTACCTTTTTTTAAAAACTGTGAATCCCTAAAAAAATTCTAAAGGACATGCACAGCTGTCAGCCATTTTACATCACTCAAATGTACCAGATGACAATCTACATGATGAGCTATCACGAGTCACGTATAACCTTGACCAGGAATTCACACACCACCAGTAGAAAATCACTTTTCTACAACTTTCAAGCTATACTCTTTAGTCTGGAAAGACTCAGGGAGATCTTGCTGGACCTTTGAAATGCGGTGCTGTGTCTCAAGGTAGCTCATCCATTTCCCTGCCCCGTTCCTGATGCACAGAAGGGGCCACAGAGTGAAGACTGTGTTAAGGATGACCCAGTGTCAGCAGGTGATCAGCTGCTCTGAAGGAAAACAGTTATGAATCACATACTTTGGAAAGTAAAACGTGTTTTGACAGGGAAAAGTTCTACCTTGAAATCCCAACAGAATGGAGACAGGGCAGGATACATTTGGCCAAGAATCTTTATCTGCAATGATAGATGATGTATAAATAATATATTTTGAAACTCAGTTATGGGATGAATGTTTTATAGTGGAGTAAATCCTAAAATGACTAATGCATTAAAGCAATGAAGAATAAAACCACAAAAAAAAGAAGACCCCAGAAATAAAACAAGTTATTTCTTAGTCTTTAAGTACAGCTATACGTGGAGATGTACCCATTGCCTTAAAAGACTCCTTATAGAATTGCTCTATTTTTCTCATTTCATGTCATTCTTCCTCCTGAAATACTGTGCTTGATTCTCAGCCCACTCTCCTCTTGCCTCTGCATTTTTCCTAAGGTATAGACTTTTGTCTTTAGAACAGAGCTTGTGCATTCATCTGCTGATAAACTGTTTATCTTAGCTTTTATGAGGGCGCCTTGCTGCAAGGCAGCCAGAGACAGGATCCTGGGTGTTTGTCTTTTTTTTTAAAAGAGGGTCCGGGAAGTGACGGGTATTTATACCTCCCTTGGCTCTATATATCATGGGAGGTGGAACTCCACTGTCTCTGTTTCTCGCTCTTTCTCTCAGCAGTGTCTTCTGCCGTAAATCTGAACCTCTCAGAACAGTTTTCTTGGCTGCAGCCCTACTTGGAGGAATTAGTTTTATTTATTTATTTACGGAAAAGGCTTGCAACAGAGGAAACCCAAAGTTCTTCTAAATCCTTCCCCTCCTCTACCCCACCTAACCATCCCACTTTTTGTGCCAAATATTAACATCCCAGCAGATGAGAGAAGATTCCAGCGTCTCACAGTGTGCAGACCAATTCATTATGGAGAGAGAGGCCAGTGGGAGAATTGGCAAAGATGAAACAGAAACCAAGGCATTTTTTATGTTAAAAAATGACACTTATATTTACAAGCAGTGGCTCCTGATGGGGATTTGAATTTCCACACAGGCAACATTGTTTATCCAAACAAACTCCCTGTGGCAGCATATATTACATATATACACACATGACAAGTAGGAATGTATTTATCCTTTTTAGCCAGCCTGGTGATTAAGATAAACATCTATTGAGATAAACCAAGTTTTTACTTTTCTTTTTTTATAAAACACTAAAGACAACTGAGTGACAGAGATTCAATGAAGCGAAAAATACAGCAACCCCCCCAATCAAGCCCTGTGTGCCTGGGAGTGATTCATTGGTGCCAGCTACTGAATAACCCTGATACATAACATTTCTCACCTCTGATATTTAAAAGGACCCCCTCGCCCTTTTAGCACCAATGGAGCCCTTCAAATGTTTTATTGCTAATTGTCTAATGCTCCGTGATGAATGGCTGCCTCACTGAAAATGACAACCCCTTTTCTCTCAACTACTTCATTTTCCTGGCTCCAGTGGGGGTGAAGAGGAAAAAATAAATCCGATTACATCATACTTAGCCTGTTGGTTATGAATGAAGGAAAATGCAACTTTATTTTAAAAGTACTTTTATCAACTAAGTCCTGAGCCCCCAGGTCCCCTGCACTCAGTAAATGCGGCCTCAGTTTCTCGTGTAAAATGTTCCAAGAGACTCACGGGTTTTGTGGAAGTACAAAGTCCCAGAGGCAGCTTCTAATCCTGATCAGAGAGCCAGGAACTGGATCACAAATATATACAACTCAGAAATCCTGAACTAAATCTAGAATGGGTGCACTTTATGCTCAGAAGAAATATCTTGCCTACAGTATAATAAAAGAGCAGAATTTAGCCCGTTATATAAAACAACTCCTGGCTATAATTTTGCCTCAAGAATTAGAGCAGCAGAGGAAGGTCCCACAAATTCAGAACTGCTGCTTTATTAGACATTCTTTAAATCTGCTCTGGCCAGAAAATGCGCAAGGATGAAGGAGCTTTAATAACTAGAAAAAGATTAAAGTATGCATCGTTCCCCTGCATTTTGAATTATCACTTCTTTCCAGCTTCTTATGCTTTATCCCTTTAGGGAATTTGATCTCTTCAAAAAGAAGTGGATCACAATGATCAGCCAGAGTTGTGTGCATAGCATTATCTCTGCAGCCACTATGAACTGTCACGAGATACACACTCCCAGTGACTGGGCTGGCTGTGAAAAGCTGGATGTTCAATAGGATACTTTTCAAAGAAACTTGTACCTTTAGTGGCACATGGAATGATTTCCCCTTTCTCTCACAAATGATGAAACAGGCACACTCATGGGGGTATGGGATTAATTCAGATATAGAAACAGACACAAAGGAGACTGATTCCAAACCTGCTCATGTTCAGTAGGAATCTCTGGGATGTGTTTCTTTGACTTGGGAGTTTCAAGTCTTTGCCTCTGAAGGCAAAGGGACCCAGGCGAGTAAAATAATGAATCTAGGCTTCCCAGACACAGATCTGACATTTGCTCTCTCCCTCTGACTCAGGCTTTGACTGGGTTCAGGGATTAATTAGGCCATGCAAACGAGTTAGGTTCTCTCTTCTGGCAACCTGGTCACGTAGGGAACCCCCACCCCTCCCCTTCCCCACACTCTCCTTCCCCATAATGAAGCATGACTGTAGTAAAACAAGTCTTTTGATGGTGCCTCTTCTCATCACTTTCAAGACAAACAATGTCTCAGAAGCCCCCCAGCTGCTTTTATTTTTCTTATATCTACAGTTACATCTTGGGTGTGTTTACTCATCCTCATTAAATATGTTGTTCCCCCCACCTCCTTTTTTTTTTTTTTAAATATCCTTCCTTTATTGCAGTTTACACTAAACATCAATTACAGGATAGAGTTAAAAGCTTTGGAGCCATTCTTGGGTATAGAGCACAACGCCACGGTCTCTAAAAGAGAATTGACACAGGGTACAGGGGGCTACAGCAGGAATATGAGACAAACATCACTGAAAGAAATGGTCACAAATTACTACTTTGCTCTCAACACAGCATTGGTTATGTGCAGTCCACTTCCTCTGATAAGTAAGGACTTTGAGGTTTTCTTTTACATAATAACAAGTGACTATTCTCCTCCTTTTAACAGAGATATCTGGAAAGTCTAAGATGGAATGGTGAGAAGAAACAAGCCATCACAGGACTAAAAATCAGTTAGACTTTCCAGCACAGACCTTGGTCAGCATCATTTTCTTTGAAGTAACACTTCAGCTGAGTATCCTTGCTGCCTAGCAAGGCTTCCCCTGAAGCCTCATCACCTTCTGAAGTACTTATTGTCATAATAAACACAACAGCAGTTCCATCAGATGCCAGCCACAATGGCAAATATGTCAATTATTATTTGGATTTGTTCTCTCTCTCTGTGTATGCATTTACAATTGTTCCTATGTAGGAACAGCCTTTCCATTACTCTCATTCTTGATGAAATAGTGTTCCAAAGACACATGATCCTGTTCTGATTTAAAGAAAGATCAAAACCAAACATAAAAGAGCACTGCCCTGGCCACTCTGGAAGTGCCACAAGAGTTCTCTATACTTTGAACATGAAGTTTAACTTTTGTAAGCAAACTGAGCATTTCAACTCAAATATGAGGTATTGGAACAAGCTCAGACAAGGAATTCAAAGAAAAGAGATGCCTTTGTAACAGAAAAAGAAACAAGAGGAAGAGTGCTGCATTTAAAGTGTCTCATGGCAGGGATGGCTTTTTATGCCACTTTCATTTAAAATCTCCCCAGTTTTCTTATCAAAAAAGAAAATAGGAGTAACCTCGCTCTGCAGACCCTCACCTAAGCTCTCCCTGGGGGGACAGTTCAGATCCAGACCCCAGAGTCTGCCTGTCACTATTCTTGTGTGAGTTGTCTTAAATAAATGAACAAATAAATAAATAAATAACAGCCTTCCCCCACGAGCTGAAGAGGGCCCTGCTGTCCCTAGGCTTGGCTCTTGCCCGGTGCTCACTGCTGCAGGACCTGAAGGGAGCAGGGCGGGGGCCGAGGTGGGGGCAATCACCCTCCAACACTGGGAACTGTTTGGAAATTACCCTAAGCTTCCCTTAGTCATTATTCCATTAACTGCCTCTTGGTAGATCTGTCAGTAACTAAGCTGGGACTTATTTGTAGAGAATCAGAGGCTATTTGCTGTACTAAGTGAGCCATGAGAGCGAAAGGGTTTGGGATTTATTTGTAATTACAGTCGGGATTTTTTTCTTCTCCTTCTTGCCTGGACCCCACTGGTACTTTCATTCACATTCCCTAAGCTGAAGCTGGCGCCAGGATCACAGGCTGGCCCTGTGTTTATGTCATTGAGACTAGGACAATATTTCAGTGTGGAGCCAGACCGCAGGGATCCACTCTATAAAACCCTCACTAAAAATAGACAGCCGCCCTGCCCCCAGGCCCGCGGGCCGCCGGCACCCTGCGTGGAGCTCAGCCTTGGGCCGAGCCCAGCTCAGCCCCCGGCCCACCCTGCGTGGAGCTCAGCC
>NW_020884913.1:3425222-3438266 GCF_003945725.1 Corapipo altera
GAGCCCAGCTCAGCCCCCGGCCCACCCTGTGTGGAGCTCAGCCCTGAGCCGAGCCCAGCTCAGCCCTGGGCCCACTCTGCTGTTCCCCCAGCGAGGGTCCCTGAGAGCTTCCCCTGGAGCTGATGGAGTCGCTCAGGCAGCAGCATCCTGAGGGTGCTCTGCCCCCGACTGCTCCTTGTAAGTGGATTTGGCTCCCCTTGCCCCAAGCCCTGTCTGCAGCAATCCCTGACCAGCCCTGCAGCACCTCAGCTCAGCCTGCAGCACAGAGCCACGAGTTCCCCTAAAACCCCACTGGCTGTAGCTGGGAGAGTAAGAGATACCTGAAAATATCAGTGCTTGGGACCCTTCCTTTCCCTCTGCAGCTTGTACAGAGAGACCCCAGTAGGACAAAACTGGGTCAAAGACTTCACCTCTGCCTGATAAATCTTTCCTGCAGCAAATTAAAACATGAGCTGAACATTTCCATCTCATAGCTGTCAATTTTATTCAGAAGCATGAACTGGGGCAAATCATTCAGCCTTTTCAATGCCAGTGGTGCGTGATCCCTCAGCTTGGGAGGATAAATGTAACTAGTAGAGGGTTTATTGATTAGTTCAATAGCTATATAGATAAGATACAAGGCACTTAATGCATAGATTTTCAAGGAAGAGCCTGATCTTGCAGCTTAGATCCTGCCATTGGAGAGGCTTTAATTCAAGAAGCCCGTGGAGTGACAGAAAAACCTCACATGCATTTTAATGGGCAACAGAGCCTTCCAAAAGACAGCAACAAAGAGCAATCGAGTCTCTTGATGCCCTTAGATCCCTGCTGGCTTAGCTGCTGAATAAGCCATGTTTATTGAGTCAGTAGGACCTGGACTTGCTCAAACCAGTGGCGAAACTACAGTGGGAAGAGCCAGGTTTGGTTTGCTAGAGGACCCCATCTCACCCTCTGTCCCAAGGCCCAGGGCAGCCTGACTGTTCCCCTTTTGGGCTGCATGGCTCATTCCTCCCACAGGTACAGCCAGTCACCACCACCAGAACAGAGATGGTTGCACAAATCTGTGACAGAACTGAAAACTGAGCTCTGAAACCCCAGTTAGTGCTTTAAAATCCTGCTGTGCCACTTGACGCTGCTTATAATGAAAATTGACTTTGATTTGATTGGCTTAAATTACATCATTCACTGGGCAAAGAAGCCATTTCATATAAGGAGATTCGTACAAGACTGTTGTATCATGGACTGAGAATGTTGGAAAATAATGGCTCCTTGTTGAAAGGCTGCTTTGAAAATTTTCAAACCATCAAGCACACGTATGCAGTAGCACACAAGGACAGCCTTGGGGTTGTAAAGAGATTTATCAGAGACATTGCTAAGAGAATCCAACAGATTTCATACAAACCAGTGTGTTTTCTGCACCATGCTGTGGGTGCTCAGTGCTTGCTCAGTGATTATTCTATTGAGTTCATGTCCTTCAGGTCCCTATGTCACTTTGGTTTTTCAGTGAAGTGCATCAGGTAGATATCAGGGCACTGTACTCAGGATCCCTTTGCAGTGGGCATTGGGCATGTGTTGAATGGCAGGTCAGGGTCTGAATTCTTGATCATCTCAACAGATAATCAAAGACAAAAGTTGAGAAGGTAAAAGCACATGAAGTGCAGACCAGCTTGCCCAAGCTCACAAACCAGCAAAACTGAGAAAAAGTTTCCATTTTCCTTGCTTAGGACTGGTTCCTATCTTTTATAGAGTATCTTGTTGGCAAGGATAGATCAGAGAGCCTCATGGATTTTATAGCATGTTCTGATTTCATTACAGTGGAAGTTACTCATCAATTTATCTGAATAGTCCCTGTTTTGCAAATACCCACCCTGAGGACAGAGGATCTTTCACCACCTTCAGTCAGGAGTGTGATATGTAAAGGAATGAAGCTGAAGTGCCTTGGTGTGGAGGAAGCACATTTTTGATAATGCACCATGTTCTGTCATGTGCCACCAGTGTCTGAGAAACAGCCCTGAATTGCTCTCACACTTTTTATTTGAGCAAATGCCATTTGTGCCCTGTACTTCTTTCTATAGTCAGCATGTGGACTTCCTTTTTGACCTCTGAGCTGGCTGCTGGTGCACCTGACAATGGATATACAGTGAAAGGAAAATGTTGCAGAAACAGGTCTCCCTGATTTGTTACAGTAATTCCTGACCCAAGCAGAAGATTGCGGGACAAGACAAGGCAACGCTTACAGGAACTGAACATCATCCCAGAGAAATGAATTCTCTCCCATGGGTTCTGCCAGGAATCCCAGTGCAGTAGCACGTAAGCAACTGAAAACTTTTCACAGGTGGCCACTTAAAGTCTATGTCTCATTTTCAACAACACTCAAGCTATGCAGCCTCACTTGGGCTCCTTTCATAGCAGGGCGTGCGTTCACAACAGCTGCAATTCAAGCCAACTGGAACTGGGCTTTGAACACATAAAGTCCTGGTATGAAATAGCAGCTCTTAGGTGGTTTGAATAAGCACAGCCACAATTAGGGGATACTCGATAACTTTGACTGTGCACCATCCATGTCTTGGTTTTCCAGCCACAAAATGACATCACACCCATGATGATAATAGAAATATAAAAAAAAAATATCCTTTCAAAGATTTATTGTTTATTTTATCATAGTACCTAAAAGCTTGGATGTGAACCGACCATTTTTGGTATTGTATAAATGTGTAAAAAAAAAAAAAGGCATCTTTGCTCCCTCAAAAGTTTATAGCCTAAGTTAAACCCAGGAGGTAACAGATGGTAGGACAGAAGACAGAGAATGAAACAGAACTGTCTGCTGGTTTGCCTCAGCACACCTGTGCTCATTTTTTAAAAAATCAGATAAAACAGAAAAAAAGGCTTTTAAAAAAGACTTAGAAAACTTAAGATACTGTGGTTATGACCCAGAAAAAAAACTTCTGCACAGCCTCTGCATGAGGTTATACAGCCTGTGCTCCCTACATTTTGATGAACACAGTCTCTTTCAAAAAGTCAGTGCTCTGAACTGCCAGGGAATCTAAAAGTTTTAAATAAAGCTGAGTGCTGGAGAGGTTGTCTCCACACAGAAATGATCACATAGCATGAGCTAAAAAACTTGTCTACATATATTAGAGAAAGACACAGTGATTCGAGTTTTCCACATAAACCAAAACAAAGTCACTATTATAGTTATTTGTTTATTCTTTGTACTGCTGCCTGGCCACCCCAGTCAGATGTTAGAGCCCACTATCTCTCTGGCCCAAGGCACAGGGATTCCTCTCACCACAAGTACTTTATTATGTGATGGCTTTCCCAGCCAATTTGAAAGGCAATCATTTATCTTAGTCTTAAAAGAAAGGTTGTTCTGAATCTGCAGATCTCTGCAAAGGGAACAGGCAGACCTGAGAATCTGGCAATCAGCTGGATTTTATACATATTTTCAAAGTATTGCAGGTATCTGTTGTGGAAGCAATCTGTGGATTCCCTTGGAAAGTTTATGGAAATGTATTCTTTCAAATCACTACCTAGCCTTTCTCCCTACCCTCTACCATTTCAGGACAGGAGTACATATACAGTTCTCTCTTTTCCTTGGCATCTGGACAACTCTTCTACTGTCACTGCCCTGTAGTCCTCTGCTGGCATAAGAATTCCAAAATAAATGAGCGTGTTGTAATCAGGAGAAAAATATTGTGTCCTTGTGGTGTTGATGTTTTTGCAGCTCAGCTTCTCAATGGCCACCACAAGTTGAGCTGCATATTTCTTTACAAAAATATGCCTGCACTGGTAACTTGGCAGACCAGTCTTTGAATAGACATTTAGCTACTTAAATGCTCACTGTTGCCAACAAGGTTCAGTTGATGAACCGGGGGGGAAGAAGAGGCACCTTGACAAGCAGCTCACGGTTAGAGAGCAGAAGGTTGGGCTTTACTGTAGATCTGCTGGTCAAGAGGCCTTAAGAGTGTCTGTGAAGCCAAAAAACTAATATAAGAGCAACATATTATAGCAGAATGTCTTGAAAGAGGCAAAGGTACTGACTAAGTATCTCCTAAGTTTAAGCATGTTTCAAGAAACCACATAAGCAAAATGAGCCTCAGCAGATAATTTATAAACCTGCCCACAGGCAAGTGGAGAAGAGCACGAGCCAATACTCCAGCCCAGCACGGAAGTATTTAAAGGTGTGTTGCTCTGTACAGTCACACAGCCCGAGGGGATGGATTACCCAGGGAACTAAAAGGGCAAGGATGGGATTTTTAAAGGACTCGCTGTTGGCTCAGCTCTGCCAAGGTTCACTCCTGCCAAATTGCATCCAAAAATGCAGGTCTTACCTGTGCTCATCTCCCAGAACCAACACTCTTATTGGGCCCATTCGACTTCCAGTATCCTTCACTTCTTTCAGAAAGTGAAGTTCTGTCTCAGCCCAGTAAAACTGGGTGCACAAAGTCCAAATTTATTTATTCTGTAGCCTCAGTGTTCCTACCGTGTGTCTTTACCTGCCCCCCCATCACTTCACACCAAAACAACCTGCAAAGTGTGCTAATTTGCACTTTCAATCTGTGCCTTCTTGCCAGCCTAGAGGGCACAGGGTAGAACCAGAGCTGTTTATGTGCCAGGCTGGAAGATTTAAGTCAAGATCACTCACACTGCCAATAGCTTTCCAATGTCCTTTCCAGAGGTCTCGGTGCATTGATAAATCCTCTGGCTGTGGACTGGGGCAGTCAGCACTGAGGGCTGGGGGAGATGCTCCCACACTTGGGTGGGCCCTGCACAGACAACATTTCCTGCTGAGAAACGACAACCCCCCCCCATCCAACAACCTGCTCCTGCCCCAAACTGGGGAAGCAGCACAAAGGTACTGGTGCAGCACAGCTCCGGGCTCTCTGCATCCTCCAGCAGGGCTCAGGGGTCAGCACAGGGACAGAAAAGGCCACAGAGGAAGAGGTACAGCCCGACTGCACCATTTTTTTCCACAGCTGTTGATTTTTATTACAAAAGGGCAGTGACTGTGTGTTATGAAAGTCCACAAAATACAAAGCTAATAATAAACTGCTAAGCATCACATGGAGGCTGAAGCTATGCCTCACTTCAGTGGTTGCTAACATGCAGGCTGTTTAGGCTAGTTAACAACGTAGACCAAAATAATTCCTGTATGAATTAAAGCACAGGAGACATTAACTGTTACACCAGCAGGACCAGCTAAATTATGCTGAAAATACCTTCACCAAATGCACTTGGTGAAGTTTTGCAGGGAATAGGGACAGTTGGTTCTTTCTACACAAATTTTACATTAAAGAGGGGAATTGCTATCTTGTATGAAAACTGTTGCTATCTTGTATGCCATCCAGTATGAAAAACTATTCAACAGATTTTTTTAAAAATTAAAGAATGCCCCAATACAAGAAATATGTTCCAGAAGCAAAGTTCAACTTCTTCTTCATTTTTGTCTTACAACTTTGCAAATAGCCTTAAAAAACCTCGAAGCCAAAACAGACCTTAAGCACACAAATTGGGATGAAGTGTGACCACCTGAATTGATTTTACTTTTAATGTCTTCATTTATTTCCTTCACCTCTCACAGAAATTATGTGTGTCCATGAATAACACATACACAGGGCCAGAGACAAACTCTTTTGGGAGCACAGCTCCTCCTAATATTGTTCATGGGAATACATGCTGTGGTATAGTATTTTTCTTTTCACATCCAATAAGAAATATGAATTTAGAGAAGCACTTCAATGCAAAGGGTAAATCAATCTCCAGCAAGCTTCTCCAAAAGTTAATTGTACTCCTTATTCTTACCCCAAACTGCTCCAGTACCCTGACACTGGGTCTCACAAGGCAGTTTCTTGCCCATGTTAGGACACCTTTATGATCCAAAACCTCCTTCTCATGAACACACAAACTGAACAGGATGTGAACTAATAGCTCTTAGTCACCTCTTGGTTAAATGAAGTAGAAGGAGTTGCCTTGGTATCTTGCTCTAAGGTATGTTTTCCAATCCCTGAATCATTCTTATAAATCTCTACTGATCCTTCTGAACCTTTCTGAAGTCTGACTTCCAGAACAGGATGAAATACTTTACTGCTTGCATTAATGTGCATTAATATGGATCTGTATGTGGTAAATCTGGTCATTTGGCAAAGAATTAAAGTTAAAATAATTGGTTAAACCACAAATAGAGGAGACATTTAGCAAGAATACCAGCAAAAGACATTAGTTTCTCACTTCAAATGAAATTTTTAACATGAAAGCTGAAAACTAGACTATTGTCTACTTGGACTGTGATCAGGTAGCTGAGGCCCAGTACAGCTGCACACTCTCACTGAAATGAAGCTTCAGTTTGCTTTTAAAATTAATTGCTGAAACTAAAATATTTTTTTCTCAGCCTTGGTTGAAGTGATTTTTCTGTAAATTGATTTAGCACATAATGTAGAACATGTGGAAAATGGAATAATCAAGCTATCTGTGACAGAAACAGTGGCTCTCTCGCCAGCCTGCACATTAATGGGCCCAATGGCACAGATGTCATTTACTCCATACCTCCAAAGTGAAGGCTATCATCATGTGTGTAAGGGATATTCTATTCATAAATGGTAACTGTGGCCCCTTAAATACAATTGCATTCAATGGGTTTTAACAATGCAATAGTGGACACTGGATGCAATCTCTGCAGAATGTACGAGACCAGTGCATGAGATAATTTCCTCCTGAGTTGCCCCTTTTTCTGACATTATGGGAGTTTGCGGATTTACTTTAAGGAAAAATATTACCATAAAAACTCCCGCTGAGTAACTGTGCTTTTAAAAGCTTGTTGCATTAAGCCTTTTATTTTACCTCCATTGTTACCCAAATCCTACCTTGACAGATGCAGATCTAAGAACTGTGGTCTTTGAGTAAGTCCAGAACTGTATATATTGATCCCATATTTATATTTGAACAAGCAATACAGTTTCAGTAGCCTCATCCTTTGAAAACCTTGGGACCCAAAGCCAGCATGAAGCTCAAAGAGAAATTGTTACCATCTGAGCTTAAACAGGAGAGAAAGTCCCATCTCTTTTCAAGCACCATGGATTAATGTTGGGGGAAGGTCAATAGCATTAAATTCACCCTGAATGTTAAAACCATGGATTGCAATGGCACTAAGGGCCAGAGATGAGCTTGGCTTGCTGTGGCCGTGGCTATCTAATTCAATTAACATTTATGTTCTAAAAAAACTCCCCCCCCCCTTTTGCAAGTCCTAAGTAATATGGTAAATATGGAACAAATTATCAGCAACAGCAGGGGAGATTTAAAATATGCATCTCAAGCTTGGAGTCACTCAGAAACCTGCGGTGATGCAATCACTCAAACAGAGTGATCTTTATGAGTTTAGCTTTGCCAAGAATCCCTGTGCAAACTGTCTTCCCGAGGCTCCTGAGCCCCGGGTGACACAGCTGCCGAAATGCCTCCTCCATGGAGACCAAGGCCTGGAAGTTTTCCCACATCAGGTGTTTCCCAGTGACTTAGCGCGGTGCTTTCCAGCCTCTTATGATTGAAAAGCTGTAAAGGTTTTCCAAAGGCACGACACAGAGCCCTGCACGGTGAGTTAAAGGCTGGCGGTGGTGGCTGCAGGTTCTGGAAGGTTCGGGTCGTGTTTGACGCCATGTGGAGCCAAAGGCTGCCCGCCCCACTCCAGAATGTAGGGGACCAGTGCATGAGAGAATTTCCTTCTAAGCTGCCCCTTTTTCTCATATTGTAGGAGTTCACAGATTTATCTTAAGGAAAAGTATTGCCTGTGTCATCTGTGTCACCTCAGAGCTCTGAGCACGTTCATCACTCGGGTGGTGTCGGTCGCCATCGACGGGCATGATCCACGTGGGATGAGCTTCAGCAACGCGGATGCCATACCTGCCATACCTCGTCCAGGGCTGCGGGAAGCACCCAGGGAACTCACTTTTTTATGGTTTTTGGATGGCTTCGCCGAAGCCCGGGCGCACACGAGGGCGTTACATCGTCCCGCCCGGCGGCCGCTATTGCCGCGGGCTGCCAGGAGGGGGCGCGGCGGCGCCCGCGGGACGCCATGTTGGGCGTGAGGGGCACCGGGGGCAGCGAGCCCGCGGCACTGGGGGCAGCCGGGCAGCGACCCTCGGGCTGTCCCCGCACCGGGTATGGCACAGGCAGCGACCCCCGGGCTGTCCCCGCACCGGGTGTGGCACAGGCAGCGACCCCCGGGCTGTCCCCGCACCGATCACACAGCACACCCCGGGCTGTCCCCGCACAGGGCACAGGCAGCGACCCCCGCGCTGTCCCACACTGGGCACGGGCAGCCTTAGCCCGTGTCTGGCGCCGAGCTCAACGTGAGTCTCCTCAGGACGAAGCTTTATCCCGCTGTCCCGGGCTCGGTCACCGCTGCAGCATCAGAGGCTCCGCGCTGCCGAGGTGTAAATCTGGTGTAAAGCTGTGTGTAACTCTGGCACTGACCCGACGGGCGTCAGGGAAGTTAATAGGGACAGACTGACATGGGCTGGCAAAAATACATTTCCCTTTCAATGAAAAAGAACAGCGTTGCAAGGGGTGTCAGGATGGCATGGAGTGTAGCATGTAGTGGTTTATGTAATGCCCGGATGGGCTCGCACTGCTGTCCCAGGGCTTTGAGCAAACTTACAAATGAGTCGGGAGGACACTGAGCAAACCAGGAGTAAGTCAGGAGGACACTGCTGTGCTTGCTGCCTGTGTTGGAGGAGAGCTCTGCAGAGCTGAGCAGCAAAACCGGGCATGATTGAGCTGAACTGCTCACCTCTGTGAGGGCTTTCTGTAAAATTCACCTCTCTGAGTACCCAGGAGTGGGTAAGACACGCTCTGCTTCACTGTTGTGTTCGGGTTTCTCCCCGAGGCCCGTGGCACAGCCAGGTCTCACTTACCTCATTACTGCCCGTGGGGATGGGCTGTGGAGCCGATGCCACTCAGGACAGGAGCGTGGATCTGAAGCTGAGCTGCAGGGCACAAATTCAGGCCAGAACCACAAACACACCTGAAATGCTGGTTAAACACACTTCCCCAAATTAAAAAGATAAGAAGTGGCTAAAAACCTTGGGGAGGGATGCGTCCAGCTCTGTAAGACTGGACAAGGAATTGATGTCGCTTCATGTCTGCTTAACAACGTACCTGAAACAGCCCCTCCAGCTGAGCCTGCGGCACGAGAATTTACACTGGGAGCATCTTACATCTGGAGACAGGCAGCGTGCGGCTCGTGTGCTGGACCCGTGCCAGGGTTAAGCCCCCAGTAGTCGGAGCTGGATCCCTGGTAGCACTCATGATGGGAGGTCAGGCGCAATGAAAGAGCCCTAGTAGTTAGAGAAGGAACACACCAGCACCTCTCCTGATGGGAGGTCAGGCGCAGTGAGCAGGAGGGCCCCCCTCGTGCTGGCAGCTCCGTTCCAGTGTTTGGCCGGGCTCCAGAAGATTAAAATAGAGCCTTAGACTGTCCCCTCGGCAGCACTGCCAGCCAGAGCCCTGACAATCCTGGGGTTGTACTCAAACGTGAGTCCCCCGGGAGCGTGGGCTTTACCCTAACAGCTGAGGCACTGAGTAGGTCGGAGCAGGCAGGTTTGTTGCTCTTGTGACTCAGACTCGAGGAAAAGAGGGATCAGGATGGAGCCACGAGAGAGCAGGGGATCAGGACCAACCCACAAGGCACAGAAGGGGGAAGGAGCAAGTGTGCCCCAGAAGAAAGCCTGAAAAAATCCTTGTTCTGCTGGGATGGGGCTCAAAGCACGTGTAGCCAAGAGAATGGGGCATTACACTGTCCGAGCCTGAGTTCTGATTTAGCTCCCTTCTGTGACCATTTCAGGAGAAGAGGAGACAAACAAAAAAAACCAGCAACACTTTCCTTTCTCAAAAATTTTGCAAAGCAATATGGGAAAAGGCAAAGGCCATGCAGGTTCTTGTGAAGAACCCCCATGTAGGTGGAAGCATCTTACTGTGCTCCAGAAATGCTCACAGCTGAGGGGAACCAAAGCCACGTTCTCATACCTGTGTGACAAACGGCTTCAGCAAAACAAGGCCCAATTTTCAGAAGTGAGGAGCACTCCCAGTACCACTAAAATCAGCAGCAGTGGCAGATGTTGGTGTTTCTTTCTGAAGGCGTTTCAACTTTTACAGAATTGTTTATCATCACTTAATGAAAGTATCCACACTTGTAATGTTTTGCTTCAGGATTTTCACAAAGTGATTACAAATAGTTCCAGACAAAACATTTTGGCATTGGCTTTTCCCCCCTGAAAAATCAAATGTGGTTGAAATTTCAAAATTATCCATTTTGAAAATATCACATTGATTCGGTAAAAAAAAAAAAAGATGACATCACCAAATACGGTGATTTTATCTTGCTATTTCCAAAAGAAAGCATTGATATTTACTGGTATAAAAGGCTCTTATCTTTAAATTGACTTTAATATTAGTTTGTAAGGCTTAAAAGTTGCTGCTCAGTTTATTATTTTGTTTTTGTAACTGTGTTTGTGAGCAGAAAGCAGAGGATTCTACCTGGGTCTTTTTGCTATAATAAAGATGAACTGGACAATTAGAATAATTAAATGTTATTCACACAGGTAAGGAGCAGAAGTCCTACTGATTAATTAGGACCAATTCATGAATATTTATGAATTGCAAACTTGAAGAAAATAGAAACATTTTAATAAATCTTTTCTAAATGAACATATATTTGTTTGAAAAGAGAGATTGAAACCAGCAGCCTGGGGAAGAGAGTAGCAAAGCTTATTAATAGAGATTTTTTGTGTGTTTGCAAAAACAAACAAAAAACCCAACTCAAACCCAAAGCTTTTATTTAAAGGCATAATTAAAAAATAAGTTAATAGTTTTCTCAGAGAGATGAGAGTTTATATAGGTGAATATATTGGAGAGGAACAGTGAAATGGGTATCTTTTACTGTCAGAAGAGCAAGTCAGAAACATGCCTAGAAGAGTTTGTAACTTTTTTCCAATTGGTTTAAAAGCATTTCGGTAAAACAGCAGAGAACACAGAGGCAGGCAGAGAACAGCACTGTCCTTCATGGCAGACGTGTGAGAAAGGTCTGTAAGAATTGCACTCCTCTCTTACTGCTCTTCTTAGAGAGAGAAGAAATCTCAGCTTGGGGCAAGCAAAACATACAAACAAGCAGGCTCTAAAAATGCATGGGACATGCAAAATGCACCAGAGTGACTGAAGTACATGCACACAAAAATCCTGCTTTGTCTTGGCCTGTTTTTCCCAGGTAATTTCTTAGGTTACTGTCCATGACTAATTATTTGCCTTTTTTTTTTTTTCTTGTACTAACTTAGTAAATGTTGTGACAGTTTTCATGTTCTGAAATTAAAAATCGAGGAAGCAGAAATGACAGTCACGTTTTATCTTGTATTTTAAGACTTGTTTCGCTCTGCTGATTAACTCCACTTTGGCTGTGTTTTGGCTAAAACATTTTCCATGTGTAAAAATATCCACAGATACTCCAGTAAGATGCTGTTGTTCTGAAGCTTGCATTGAGTTGGCATGTCCTGCCTGGAATACAGACATTGGTCAGTGTGTACTTTACCATGTGAACCCATGCACAAGCCATGGATAATCACCTGATAACGGGTGCTGACCAGGGAATTATGTCCCTGCTCTGCCACAAGCTCTCTGTGACCTTGGAATGTCACTTATTCCAGTTATGGCATCATCTCATTGTTAAAATACATTTGTCTGTCTTTGAAACCAGGTAAACAGTGACCCAGAGCAGAACCCTTCCAGTTCACTTCAGCATTCAAAATGAGTTGTTCTTATTTCTCTTGCTTGCACACAGTAGTCCAATTCCATACTTTGCTTTTCTTTGTACAAGAATATGTGAAAAAATTTAAATTTCTGTTGCCTTTGGTGGGAGGGTGTCTTCACCCACAAACATTGGAAGCCATGCCTATTTCATTCAGGTGTCTGAATTAAAATCAAAATTTAGAGACCAGATTTGAAAGCTTGGCCTTAGAAAAAGTCACTTTCTAATAAAATAAAAGGAATTCAGGGAAAAACACAAACCATGGTCAGATTTGCATGGATTGTAAAACTCACATACAGGGGAACTCGATGATGGTCGAATAAAACATGTTTCAAAAAACACCATTTAAAGATTGTGCACGAGTACACGTGGTATTTGGGATCATGTGAGTGTACACACCAGTATTTTTGTGTTAATGAAGGAGAAGACTTGAAGTCCATAATTTTAGAAGATCACAGGAGTTGTAAGAATGCAAGAGCAATTCAAGTCTTCTAAATCTTAAAAGAGCTGAGTTTCTATGATATTAGATCAAACAAAAAAAATCTATGTTAAGACATTTTTATGACAATGATTCACTCGAATAAACTTAAGATTTCTTTTACCAACCAACCTTTTTTTTTTCTAAAATAGTATTTAATATCTGAAGTTATAAAAAAATATTTGTAGTCTTGAAAATTATTTTTATTGTCTATTTTATGTACTATACATGCCTCTTTCAGGAATTATTAAAGAAGCATGAGTCATACGGCACTCATTTACTCTTGGCTCGTGGCCATCCTCAATATATATTTTGCTATTTTCAAACCATTTGCAGGTACATACGCATGAAAATATTGTTGTGTCAAGTCCCAGGCTCACAGTTAGCACAGCAGACATCGTTCATCGAGATGTTTACAGAGTTTTAAAGCACATAAAATTGTGCATTATTGTGTGGCAAAGTTTAAACTTTAGCATACGCTTGGTTGCATATATAGCAACAAGTTACAATAAAAATCTGAACAAAGACAACCAATAAACAGCCAAATTGCTATGTACAAACAAGGCAGGAAGCAATTAAACACCGCCTCGCACATTTCACTTAAATTACTTTTTCTCTGAGGGGGAAAAACAAACAACCCCTCTTCCCCTCCCCCAAGTCCCCAATAACCCCATTAAGTCTTTGTTTTTATCGGCAAAATAACTGGGACTCCCATTGCATTCAGTCGGGGTTCATTTGCATAACACGGGAGAGGGGTTTGGTCCCTGTCCTGAGCAGGAGCAGCGTTTCAGTTTGGTCCCTG
>NW_020884913.1:3438276-3491314 GCF_003945725.1 Corapipo altera
GTTTCAGTTTGGTCCCTGTCCTGAGCAGGAGCAGAGTTTCAGTTTGGTCCCTGTCCTGAGCAGGAGCAGCGTTTCAGTTTGGTCCCTGTCCTAAGGAGGAGCAGCATTTCATGCAGGGTGGGCTTCCCCCACCGGGAACGCAGCAGCTGCTGGGCTCGCTCTCCCGGTCTGGATCCAGCGGTCCCTGGAATATCCAGGGTGATATTCCATGAGATAAGCTCCTTCTATCTTCCTTACACGTATCATTTTTTACACCAGCATAAATGTGCTGTTCTCATGGTGACTCCACTGGTTTGGGGCCTCAGCTGACCCCGAGCCAGCCCTGGGAGTGAGTCAGGGTGTGCTGACCTGTACAGGGGAACATCTGACTCAGCTCGGGTGGAACTACTCTGGATCTACACTGGTGCAAAAGAACCTGGAGTGAGGTCCAAGGACAGCAGGATTGGGCCCAAACACACCTTTATAAAACGCATAAAGTCTGTGCTAGCTTAAAATCTGCTTAATAAATTACTACAATTCACAGTAATAAGGTAGATTAGTGCTACACCAGTCCTTTCCTCCAACATCAGCTCAGTTTCACGTAGCTTTTCCAAGAAAGAAAATTAAATAACAATAAACATAAAAAATCTGTTGTTATTATTTGACAAGCCAAATAGAGGGGTTTCCGTAGCCTAGTGACAGCCAAGCTTAGTAACACATTGCCCTGTTATGGGATGACTGATTTAAAGGCTGAATCTTGCCTGAGGTGCTGTGGTATGAAACGACTGAGGAAGGTGTTCCAGTCTGGCTCTTATTCACCCCAAAATTCCAGACTGAGAACCAGCTGGCAGGGTCAGAGCTCACAGACACCAGGAGCGAGGAGAGGTGATCTCTGAGCTGGTGGGATCTGTAGGGTGTCCAACAATGATGGGGCTGCTCCAGAGCCTGACCAGATCAACCAAACAACACCCAATGGCTTTGCAGACTCTTCCTCAGCCCGAGGGAGGCTGTGGGGGTGCCTGCACTGAGGAGGGTGGCTGGGTGGGTGACCAGTCTGTGCTGCCACCTCAGGGAACGCTGCCCTTGCTTTTTGCAAAGAATATACAGGGCCAAAAGCTCTGCCTCTCACTTCTGGGCGTGATTTAGCCTTGTGAATTCTACTTCGTGGAGTCAGAGGATAAATTATACTTACAAATAAAGTATTCTAGTTATTTAATGTGTTTCTGTAGTGGAAAAGTGAGAGACCCAACCTGATGAAATCTCTGTTGTCTGAAAATTAGAGGCCTGTTTCCTAAAACCACTTTTTGCTGATGGCAAAGTTCAACACCTCAGAGAAATTCAGAGTAAGTTTCCAAGCTGTATATCTTATTTTCAGATACACTATACCCTTGTTGTTTATAAGGCTGTATTGAAGTTTTACATAACAGTCATGAGCCATGCATTTAATCACCTTGGAAGAGTTGACCAGCAACTTAATGCATTTCTTTATACCATAGAGAATTTGAAGATGCACCATCTCTTTCCAAAACACTTTAAATTCTCAGGATAAAATATTCTGTCTCCCCTTTCCCCCTTTAAAGTCTATATTTAAAAACATTATTTTATAGAATTCTCTGTGTCTTACAGCATAGAAAATCCAATTGTTAATTAGTATTTAAAGGAAAAAAAAAACACAAACAAGAAGCATGGGAAATAAATGCTTCAGCCACAGGTGTCTTGAGGCAAACTGTCCATGGGCAGACAGCCTTCTTTTGAGTGCAAGAAATTTTGAGTGTAAACCTTTGCAGTTTGTCTCACTTCCTAGCAGCAGAAACAGGAAAGTTTTAGACCACTAAATGGGGAGATTTGGTCCACATTTTTTCCATCATATGCTTTTCTAGCCAGTCAATGTCATGTCTAGAAATAGGAGGGACTGGGTTCAGCCCAGGAGAAAAATACACTCCCTGGAAAATGCAGGACAAAGGTTTTGTGGCAAGATAGATGAGTAAGAGAGAGAGATCCAGAAGTTACAAGCCCAAGTACCCTCTTGAGAGCAGAGCTTCAGCTGATACCAAGTGGGCACAGGCTGAATGAACTGTCTGCTGGCTGAGGAAACTCTGGTGTGCTGTGGGCTCTGAGCCACAGCACTGCCCAGCTCTGGGCAAGAGTCCTTGGAGGGGCACTCGAGCTCAACGTGGAGAAAGGGTTCCCAGTAATTGAAGCAAAGGTCTGAGTTCCTAATTTTAATTTGATTCCTGACTGTGAGCCTTTACTCAGCTCTGCTCAGAGTCACTTGTGCCTCTATGGACTGGGGATGACAGTGCTGGATTTTGCATTTTGCAGGATTCTTCTGAATTGCTGTAGTTACTTGTGAAATGTGTGAGTGATCTTCCTAAGAGAACTGCAGAACTATTATGATTATATTATGGCAGTACTCAAAAGGCAGCACTATCTACTATTTATTTATCTCTGGGTGTTCATTACTATTCTTTTAACAAGACTCAGAATAGGTAGGGATAGCAATTTTGAACAAAGAACACATATTTATAACCAGAAGTATTTAAACTCAGAACTATTAATTACTATTTTGACTATTAAAGTATGTGGAATAACTTCAATGGTTACAGGATTGAGAAAGCATGTCCCACTGGCCATCACCTAAACACTCCTTCCACATTGGAGGGTAAAAATCAAGACAGGGTAGATTGTGGCTGGCATTGCACTCCCAAATTCCATCTCAGCACAGAAGATTATGATAAAGTCAAACCCTTCCTACCAGTAAAGAACCTAGTCTTTATTAGCTACATGGCTGCTTCTGGAAAAGTCCAGGAGCAGGAGCAGGGAACAGATTTTTCCATCCTTATCTCACCAGCAGTGTGTGCCTGTCTGCTGAATATTTTGCTACTTCTCGCCCTCGCTGTTCCTGATGATCCAGAGCAAAGCGAGGTGGGTTTCATTCAGAAACATCTTGTTTTATCTTGTCACTTCCTGCAAAAACATATGGCCTCGGTGCATTATTATTTTTATTCTTTAATAGGCAGTTTTATGGCAGTTTTACTTTGAGGTGAGACAGGTTAGGGGAGCCTGGGCGAGGGGCAGGGCACTAGAAAACCGTGTAAATTATTTTGGCTCTGCATATGAGCATCACATCGTTTGTCTCCCTGGTGCAAAGCCTTCTGCTAATGAACAGAATCTAAAGCAACCAGCTGTGAGTGCCTTCAGTGACAGTCAGACATCTCTGCTTGGCTCTGGAGGGTGAGTGGGGCCTTCCCCAGTCCCAGCTCCACACAATGTGTGTCCTTCTAACTGTGAATGGGCACTGACACTTCTGCTCCCCCCGCCTGCTCTCACCCACAGGAATTTTCAGTGTGGGTCTCATCCAAACCCTGTGGGAGTGAATGGAAGTCTTTCCATCCTCGCTGGGCTTTGGATCAGGTAATGAATGAATATTTTTGGTGCAAAAAGGTTAACTTCCCGCTCCCAAAAAGAGAAGTTACAAATGTAAATCCCTTGTGAGAAAGTTTTTGCCTTTCCTATCACACTGCAAAGACTCTTCTTGGCTTCCACATACTGACCAAGCATAAAATAGTGAATAACATTTATTTTTGAATTTATGGATTGAGTTCACAGGGATTTTAATAGCACTGGGGTTATGGAAGTGCTATTTTAATAAGGACCACAGATCATGGGCCCAAATCCTTACCTTTACCTCAAGGACTTGTAAACTCAACTATTTAACTCAAATCTCTTTATTGGGGGCCTTAGAATGTATCCACCTGGAGGCTGGAAAACCGAAAGGTAGAAGGCTGCGCAAACATGGAGTGAGGGAATTTAACCAGCAGGAATGTGGCCCATAAAATTAAACTTCAAGAACTGTTTAAGAAAAATTAAAGCTTGTGCAGCAGCTGGGGTTTCTCTCCACATTAGTTCGTTTCTTAGTGACTCCGGTGTTATGGTTCTCATTAATACAGATTTCATTTTTGAGATCATCTTCTGTAGTTCTCTTAAGTCTTACTGGGGTTGCAAAGGACAAAATCCTGACTCAGTGTGATCTGGCTTTAAACAATACAAGATGATAACTCACCACCTCCCACCCTCCTTATGATATGAGTATTTATTGGGGGCCCAAAGATAAAATCTTAGATTCAAACTGCACCCCAGAGTTCCCTAATCTGAATTGCCAGAATATCTCAATTTCAGATGTGGTGATCAAATTACAGTGACTATTCAGGAACGAAAATAGGGACATTTCTTTCCAAGGGATGTGTAAAAGTTATTCCAACATAATGAAATGTGCTCTTGTGTGGTGGCAGAAGACAGATCAAACTTTGCTTCCATCTCATGCAAACCCTGCCTATTTTTCCTCTAGAACCTGGCCTCACTCTGCCTGCTCTTGACCTCAAAGGTTCACCTCCTAAGGTTTTAAAATAACTTGCTACATAAATAATTTGAAATCTAAGCTCCTGAAAAAACCCCATTGTGCTAATTATGTCAGGCTCTGACAGCAGTCAGAGATGGTGTTGACTGCATTTTGTAGATATTGAAAGAATTTTCATTTCTTTAAATGCCCAGAAACTCTGGGTTATTTGTGTTACTAGACCAGTTAGCACTCCAGTTATATCCAACCTAAATCCACTGGAGAAGGCTGAGAAGTAGAAAAATTTACAGGAAACAGCGGAAAACAGGTAAATAGAAGTTTAGGACACAGCCCTAACATGAGGACACCAAGTTTCTGCTAACTTGCAGGCAGAACCACTCATGCTTAAAATTTTGCATGCTCAGAGAAACATGGACATCAAGAGACCTGCTGTTACTGGATTTGCAGCCACAGATTGTTCTGTTATGTGGTGATTGTTGCGACTCTATCTGCAAACCTGCAGATGCCAATAATAACAATAATGCTCACACCCTGACAGGTGATACCTCTGTGAGACCAGAAGCCTGGTGAGGAAGTCAAAAGATCAGGATTCTTCTGGGTGGCGTGAGTTGCCATTTCAGGAGCTGGAATTTTACAAGTGGTTTTGAAAGTATGGCCTTATGTGCATAATGCTCATATCTCATGGGAAGCCGTGCAGGATTCTGGGGCTAAAGGGTGCTGCTGAAGACTTCTGGGACAGCAGAACCCAGCTGCTCATCTGGACCCGTGGTCTGTTGCATAGCATTGTGCACATCTGTGCGTCCTGCAGACCGCGTGCTCATTGCCCAGGGCTTGCCCTCCTCATCCCCAAATGTCGTTTCATAAGGCTCCACATGTATCCTGTGGACATTCTGCCTTGGTTCCTCATACTTGCCTTGCTCATCTTCTGGGAGGCTGGATGCGTGAGGTACGAAAGTGCTCCGGGACCCATCGATGGGGCTCTTTAACTGCTCGCTGGAGGGAGGCTCTTGGGACAGATCTGGAGATCTCATGAGATGCTGGGTGTAGACCCCCTCGGACAGGGAGCCCGCCTGTGTCTCGCTGTGCACGCGCAGCCAGCGGTGCTGCCGGCCGAAGTAGTTGTAATGTTGGTGCTTCCCGAGCTTTCTTTTCCCTAAAAAGCCCAGTGGCTGCTTGGAGCTGGAGGACTTGTCCGCGCTTTTCGATGTGAGCCCCGACAGGGTCAGATTGCTCATGGACTCTGTGCAACATTCAGAGTGAGGGTCAAAGGCACCACACTCTGTCAGGCCTTCTTGGAGAGTCAGGCAGGGCTTCATGTCGTGGGCTTGGAGGACATCAGGAGCACTCCCTCCCAGGCCACTGCTGGCCTGCTGAGAGATATCCTGGGATGAGGAGTAAATCAGGTCCAGTTCCCTGGGGCTCAGCGCGTCACTGGAGTCGTAGTCGCTGTCAGTGGGCAGGAACACTTCAGAGCAGCCTTCCTCATCTGAGCAGGGCTGGGAGTCTGCAGGGAGAACTGGTTAACACTAAGGACAAGCATGGGAGAGAAGCTGCTGAGCTGTCGTTTATGGGGGTTTTTTTGTCTTAATTTAGAATCAAATCTACAATTCTGAAAATGTGCACGTGTTGCCTCTGTGGAACTGCCATAGGCTGAGGTCACAGCAAAGACAGGAGTCAGGGAGGATTTATCAGGGAGGATTTACAGATGTGTTCTAGTGGTGCTGTAGAATTAGGAAAGGCAGAAAGGATTAATTTATATTAAATACAGGGAAAAAATTTGAATTTGAATTGGGACTAAGTTCTGAAAGGATCTGTTTTCTTTTTTCTTGCTTTCACTAAATGTC
Organism: Corapipo altera; assembly: GCF_003945725.1. NCBI lineage: Eukaryota > Metazoa > Chordata > Aves > Passeriformes > Pipridae > Corapipo > Corapipo altera. Next base: position 3,444,457 of record NW_020884913.1, read on the forward strand.
ATAGAGACGGAGATTTGGGAGAGTGAAAATCTGTAATCCAGATTCTGTTTTTATTAAAGATATTTAGTTGAATTTTCTGGATTTATACCTCTGTAACTGTGAGCAGGGTGTGACTGCATGTGTGCTGAGAGGCACAACATGGAGGCTGCTGAACAAAACCCACACTTTTGCCCATCAGGTGCATGATGTGTGTTCAAATCCAAAGCAGACACAAATAGTTCAAATGTGAATTTGTAGCGCAAATCTCACACTGGCACTGAAATCATTGCTGTCTTTTGGCTTCAGAAGGATCAGTAATGTAATAAGTAGTGGCACGTGTGATAGAATGGATTGATGTTCCTTTGCCCTGGATAGTTTATGTTAGATCCAAGGAATAAAACACAGATTTTATATTGACTGTTCCCTTGGAGCTGGTGTAAGTTGCCACACAGCCCAGCAATAATGAATCCAGCACATGCAGGACAAGATAATGCTCCAGTTTGCACGGTGCCAGACCTGAGGATTATTCTGCATTCATGGTCTATAATACAGGGGAAAAATAGCTCAGGGAAGGGTGGTGAGAATGAGCACCACTGTGTAATGGAGCAGATCAAAGCAGCAGCCTCTTCAGGTTTCTTTTCTTTTAACCTAATGAAATCTAATCAGAATAGATTGATTCATTTTTCTTAACTGTTAAAACTGCCAAATGAAAAAAAACCCAAACAAATTATAATTACCAAAATGGTTATGGCAGTTGTTTAATGCAGTTTCTGTTGCTTTTGTTTCTGTTTCATTTACTTGTTGCTCAGCAGAATGGTGGTTTATTTTTTTTCTCCAAAGTCCTAATTCTGTTAGCAAAATGGGTGTTACGGTTTCATTTGCTTCATCTTTATTTGCTGTGATCCCTTTCTTTCATCAGTTTAATTTTCTGGCTATACAGAGAAGCAATAATTGTCAGTGAGGTGGCTACTTATTTGTGTAATTCTGTGTTTTAAAATGCTTGTCTAAGCCATTGAGAACACTGAGGTGTGTGAAAACAGCTGTTAAATTGGACTATTGGCACTAAAATTTGCTCTATCAGAACAAAACAAGGGCATAAGAAACAATTGCTGCAAAGCAGAGGAACAGTCAAAGTCTGGAAAGAAAATGGCTGTAATATCAGAGAGACAGAAGGTGGCAAATGGGAACTATGGAAAAATCTGAGATTCTGTCAAATTAAGAGAAACTGTGGAGAAGAATAATAGATACATGAGTGATGAGAAAGGGTCAGTAGCTTTTTCTTAGCAACTCATGCCTCATCAGTGTAATAAAACTCTGGACATGTGCTCAGTTAATACACAGCCATCCTCAGAGATCTGAAGAGCTTTTGACAAGGTTCTTCACCACAGGTTCTGCAGCAAGGAAGCTGTAATTAGGATGAAGAGAAAGCTCCCTCCATATAATAATAGCAGATTTTTGGTGTAGGCAACAAATGAAGCAGTCAGCTTTCACCATGGCTGGATTTTGGCTGGAATTCTGGACATCATGGAGAAGCCAGTGGCAGTACTTGTCACTTCCAGCCTGTTTATTAAATCATCTGGAACAGGGAGGTGACAAAGTTGGCTGATGATGAGCAGTAATTCTGAGGAGTTGAAAGCAAAAAATGATTATAAAGCTTGTATGAGGATCTTAGGATATTGAGTGGCAAATGATTGGTGAAATGATTGTTGAAATACCTTGGCAGGTATGGGAAAAAATTTACTTCCTTTATCAAAAGACTTGCAAGAACTGTTATAATTAAAAGTGAGTTCAAAGATTGCACTTGGTGAACACAGGAGAATTCTCTTACCACTCACAGCTTTTCTCCTCTGGATTCTGGCCTCAGGGGAAGGGGGAGGTGAAGGAAGACAGTCTAGGTGTGAAGAGGTGGAGCTCATTTTCTTTTGAGGGTGTTCTTCTGAAAGATCCACAAACTTCTTTATGGGCAGGCCAGCTGCTGGCTGCTTGTACCTTGCATGCTGCAGTGCTTCTGTGATCCATCTCATTTCCCTCCAGATCTCATCGATTTGCTGTGGGGAAAAAAATGGTGAAAAAATACAGTTGAGTATTAATTCTGCCTAAGAGTGTGCTTTCTTCAAGTGCCCCCGAGTAGGTGTGTGGTCACTGCCAACAGAGAGCAGCAGAATCCCCTGACAGGACTCTTCAGGCTGAGGTGGTCTGAAGTGATTTTGATTAAGTGCTTGTTCTCTTCCACCACTGCAGGGGCCACCAGACTCTCAAATTATGTACCTCAGGCCTAAAATCGGACATGGAAAGAAAATGAAGATTGTCTCTTTTGATCGATTTGTAGCACACTTGAAATGTGCTTTCATTCTGTACTGGAGTGAAAGCAAGACTTCACCATTGCAAACCTGGGGTGTCAAAACCAGCTCAGTTTAAATGTAGTTTTTAACAGATAAAGAACACACACAGGTGTGGAAGAATATACCTGTGTGGAGGGCTGAGGCACAGCTGAGTCAAACTGCAGGTTTCTCCCTTATCATTGTGGTCTGCATACATTTTAAAAGTATAAATCTACACAAAACCAGTTCTAACACATGCCTGAGAGATAAAAAGACCCAAGTGCCTAAATCAATAGCAGGATGTAGCTTTAAGCATCTCTGCAGAGAGGAAAGATGCTGTTTAATGTGGGTCTGAAGTCTTTTGATAATGGAACACTTTTAACATCTTCAAACCATTCAGGATCATTGATGACTGGCCAAATGTTGTTGCAACCATGAAATGACAGTAGCTGTGGGTATAATATCCTCCTGCTGCAGTGTCCTTCTAGAACATTCCTTGTACTTCTACAGAAGGTTCTGCATTTAAAGTGAGCCTTCATATTAATATTGCAGCGTTTGAGGGAACCTGCTTTGTAGTTACACAAGAAACATTCTGCAAGAATGCAGAGAGCCCTGGGTCAGTAAATGGAGAGGCAAAAGTCAGGGGTACTTTGTGCAGTGGGAATTGTCAGATAGGGGAGTGACAGAGGGATCAGTGAGAAGGAGACTGAGACTGATGTTCTGAGTTCTCCAGCAATTACTCTTAGCAGGAGATAGTTCACAAAATGCATATTCAAAGTGTGGAATTTATTCCCAGGGGATATTGTAGATGCCAGATTAGCCGTGTTGGAGACAGGATAGCTGGCGAGATGGATCTTTGTTTTGACCTAGTATGGCCATTTTTATGTAAAGGTGAAATCCCGACTCCAATGATGTCAGTGCAAGCCTTGCCACTGAGTTAATTTGAGCTAAGAATATACACTGATAAGAATAGCAAATGGTTCAGGGATTAATTCATAATCCTGCATCATTTCAAGACTTCAGTGCAGCTCCATGAAGAGAATGCCAGTTAGCAAACATCTCACCTATTTGATTGTAGAGATTTTATACTTCCTTTCTGTGATCCTCCCTCAACCCCAATCAAGAATCATACTTTAATATGATTTAATAAAATGCAAATCCTGTTGGTTTTTCCTCGATGCCATTCTGCAGGTCATTTTAATGAACTGTGGTTCTTTTAAAATTTAGTAACATTAGAAGCATTACAGGATATAAATTACAGCTTAATTTCAGTTTTAGTCTCAGTGTCTGTAGATTTCTTTCCTTGCTGTGTAACATTCCGGTAAAGACTTCAAGCACCTTATCTGCTGGTTGGTTTTGGTTTTTCTTTTTTATTTTTAATAATTTTTACTTTTCAGTTGCCCTCTGACTCCTTTTCAGACCTGCATTTATATAGACTCCCTTGCTCTTTACAATGTTTGGTTTGTGTAGTGACTTCAACACTGTCTTAGATCTCGGATCACACAAATGCTCTTGCGGTTTCGTGGTCACCACTGAAGATTGTGGTATGTGGTGGGCTGAGAGATTTTTGCCAATAGGTGGAATACAGCTGGTTTTCATTTTTTGAGAGGAAACCTGACAAGCCCAATACACTGTCACAATAATTCAGCACGAAGCACTGAAGTTTAAAATGTTCTCCCACGTTTTTCCCAGCCTATAGATGTGACTCAGACACTTTGGAGAAGAGGGACACAGAGCCGTCTATGCAGTACATGCATATTAATGTACATATGCTTATTTTTGATGTGAAGGATAAAAATCTTCCAAGTTCTCCTGCATACTGGGAAAAAGCTAGATTTTCTGAGTGTGAGAATGGAAAGGTGAAAAGGAGGGAGATGACTGAGAGGTGAAAGTACAATGGAACATTCCTCTCTGCCACTCTGGAGGTTGCCAAAAGCTCCAAGTGAATAAGGGAAAGGGGGTCTGAATGCAGAACAAAGGAATAGGAATATTATCATCTTGTTCATAATTATGGAGGGCCAAACATATTGTCAATGGGACAAATGGTTGTCTCGGCCTCCGTTCCAGCAGAAGGTTCCTTGAATATTAGGAATAGAGAGCTGAAAACTTATCTGCACCTCTCTTGTAGAAAGGCAGCTCATCCATGTCCACAGACACACTCTGCAAAGGTTATGAGCTTTGTCTAGAAATGTTTTACAAAAGGACAGGCTTTGCTATGCTGAACAGTGGGGTGGAGTTCAAAGAGCCCTGAGTTGAGTTGGTAAAGTCTTGATTTGGGAACAGTCCAGGAAAATCAGTGTGAGAGACAGAGAATAAGCAAATTAGATGAGGATGGTAACATTAGTGGTCCTTCTGCACTGGAGGACTGAAGCAGTGCCACTGCATGGTGCTGGTCAGACTCACAGACCTTTCTGGGGCCAGCTTGCCATCTGAAATGCAGAGCTGCATTCTTGAGTGTGATACTGTTGATGCAGATTGTCTCCACAACCCAGTCTGAATATTCATTTTAATCTTTTTAATTGCCACCTTATCGTGGTGGAAAATGTCCTCAATTCATCCAGACAAAGAAAAACTCTTACACAACTGAATGCCCAGACATGGTGCTAACTTACCTCACGTTAGATGGGAGGGAGTTTTACAAGCAGACTGACACATTTCTTTATAACAGTCTAGTATAACTGTCATTTGATTTTGCCCATAAAAATCCTTCTATAAAAGCAACAACTAAGGAAAGCATGTTCTGGGTTTGAATTTCATAAAAACAGAATTGCACTTTTGATACAACTGCTCTTTTTATGATGTCTGTGAATAATTCTCCATTTAGATTTCAAGTTACAGCCCTATGCAATTTTTAAGAAAGCCACCTTAAAATCTCCTTGGAATAGTCAGAAACAGACTGTTACCTGTATGTAGTCTATAACTTGCTGGTGTCTTTGTTTGGCTGCAGCGACTTCACTGTCTGAAATTGCTTCCCTCAGGGATTGCTGGGTTTTCAGAGAGTCCAGCTCTATGACAGCAGAAAGGCGGCAATACAGGCTTATAAATTTTTCCTTGTAACAGCAAAAATGAACTGTGAAAAGACCAAGCGCAAAGGAAAATTGTTATATTCTGGTTATGAAATATGAAATCCTTAGGTTTCAGAACACAAATTTTATTAAATATAGTAACCAGCTCTGGACGGGTTACTTTAAGCTGGAAATAAATAATACAGGCTCTAATTCTCGTTTACACTGGATTTACTCTGTAACTTCACTGATTTCAAAAGAGTCATTTCTAATTTATATCTAAGTGCAGGGATAATCAGGCCCTTAGTATGCAGCTCCAGAGGCTATCTTGCCCTTGATACCTTCAATCAGAAAGGCTGTTTCTGAGGCTTTTATAGCTCATCATTTCTTTTATCAAGAAAGTAGTGACATGACTGGAAAATTAAACTCATCTTTTATTTCTTTTAATTGAGTGTTTCAGAATGAAAGGATAATTTTGAAGGCCAGTAACTTTCTGTTGGGCTGCGCTGCCTTAAATCAGGAACTTCAGTGTAAATGACTCAGCAGGAAAAGCATTGCAGTGATAGCAGAGTTTGGGGGAAACAAAGCCCTTTTAGGTGTTGCCACACATCATCCTCCAAACTCTCCTGCAGAAGGGTGACACAGAAAGTTCAGATGTGACCCTTTGCTTTGTGTAATTTGACTTAGGAGCAGCAAAGAGCTCTTGAAGCTCCATCAGAGGTAGCAGAGACAGAACAGCTTCAGTGTCACAGAGCTTCTCAAATGCTGATTTACCTGCTTTCTTAAAGCTTATTATTCCAGAACCTGTAACTGCTCAGGCAAAACTTAGCAGTTACCTCTACAAATGGCAGTGCAGACTTACTGGAACTTCTGAGGGAGAACAAGTTTTCAGAAATACTTCCCCATTCATTGGTGCTTCAGTAAATGCAAATATACAGCATAATCTTGTTAGAGCAGCGAATGCCTGTCTGCTTACTGGGTTCTGGATTGGGGCATGGTATTTTTCAGGGTGTTTCAAGTGTAAATTGCATACATTCTTATCATAAATATTAAAAAGAGAAACGAAAACACTGTCAGGTGTCTACTTATCCCTTGCAAACAACATGATAAGAATCATTGAGAAGAATTTCTCAAACGAAGAAAACCAGTCAAACACTGTGACAATAAAGGTCTAATCTGAACATAGAAATCTCACAAAAAAAGAGTGAAAGGAAGAATTCTACCTTCTGGTTTCAGCCATGCCTAGATATAGCAGGGATCCAGTGTGAATAGTGTGTGGTCTTACAGTACATGTGCCATATGTGGTGGACTCTTGAGTGAATTACAGCCGCGGTTTCGGCTCCAGTGCTGAAGTTTCGAGCCTTTGTGGTTTTAAGTCAGACCCTTTAATGTTACTTTAACAAATGTTACTTCAACATAGTCTTTTGTGGTTATGCAATTATATAGTTGGTAGCCACCAGCTAATGGGGAATGGAAGCTTCTAATATTTGAGATGTGAATCACAGTCACTTTATAGAACATCAGGGATACATATATAATAAGTCATATAGAAATGTCGTCTGCCTTTGGCCAGAGGATTGCTTACTGAAAAAAAACACTCAAAAGTAAAATTCGGATTTCCATACTGTTTTCTCCATCATGAACTGCTTTCCCACTGTAGCAACACTGCTGAACAGAGAGGGCTGCACCTGGAATTCCTTTTGAGAGGTGATGTCTCTGTTGCGTGTTTACCTGCACCACATCACCCCAGGCAGTACCTGTTGCTTTGCCAGCCTGATGCAGACTGTGCTCCAGAATTGAGAGTGGCTCCTGCCTGTGGCCTCTGTGCCACATAATGAGAGTTAAATACTCTGCACAACCTCTAGAGTGGAGATTAATTTCATCAGAGATTAATATGCTTCATGCGTTAATTTGCACAGTGACACAGCCGTCCCCTCTCACCAGGAGAAATGATGTGCTCCCAACACAGAGGCCAACAGACCTCAGGGTGGCAGGGCAGGAGACAAAAGTCTGGCTTTTGGGCACTGCAGCCATGGGATGTGACCCAAAGCACTGAACTAATGCTTCATGTTCAATTACATTAGTTTTCCTTTGAAGGGGTAACTTTTCCTTGGCAGACTACACCATGTATTGTGTGGCTGCACCCCTCAGAATTTTATGGCAGCTCAGCTGGCATCTGTCCTCCCACAGCCACCACAAAACCCCAGGGTTGTCACAGGCACCACTTTGTGTGCTGTGGCTGATGTGGCATGAATACAGTCGTGTATTCCTGCCTGATCCAAGTGAAATTTGTGTTGCTGGGTGATGGTGGGTCATGGATCTGTTGTGACTGCAGAAACATAGGCATGGTAAGACCCTCCATTAATATCTAAATATAGCACTGATATATAGAGACAGGAAGGTAATGGTGTCACATAACATCTGAGAGAGACATCACTGAGGACACAGTTGCTGCAAGAGGCCTGTTCTATAGTGGCTCCTGGTGTACCAACTCCATCACTTTTGGCTCATATCTTTCTTCTTGAAGGCAAATGAAGGAAAGATACCCAGTTTTACAGGCCAGAAGGAAACAGAGCAGACTGATGTGAAAGGCTCAGCAGTCCCCATACTTAAATATAATATTCTTTCTAAAAAGAACTATTAAGTCTTTATGAGCTGCTTTTATGTGGAACCTTTCTTTTCTCTGTGGACCAAAGAAGAAGAAATGAGAAATAGAGGACCTTGAAGCTAAAGCATCTTATGCCTTCTGTGAAACAGCTGGAAAACTCTGTTTTGGGGAATTCTTACCCAGTCAGCAAGGCAGTGGAACAAGAGGGCTGAATCTGCTACAGTGCAGGATGTGCTCCCTAAAGAAAGAGATTCAAATCCAGTGCTTTGGCATTTTTCACAATGGGCTTTTCTTTCACCACAGCAATAGGACAGTCTCCTGCATTTTTCCAGGAATCAAAAGGAGAAAGATGACCCTCACGTGGGAAAATCTATTCAGACCTTTCACGGTGTTGTGAGGGAGTCAGACCTTGAGTGGGACCATCTGCAATCAGGAACTGCAAATATTCTCATTACAGAACCGGTGGTTATCTTCTTGACAACTCAGAGGGATGTTTTTTGCATCTCCTTTCAGACTCCAACCTTGCTGTGTTGTGTGTAATTTTTTTCTGGTTCTGTTTTTTTTTTTTTTTAAAGAACATCATCTTCCAAATAAGTTTATAGACACATACTGGATAACTGTGGGCTTTGCTCTCTGCTTTGCATTTCAATAACGATGGCTACAGTATATGCTTTAACCGCTCTGCTCCCTCTGTAACTTGTACACAGTTATAGGTAGTGTTGTTGCCAAAGCCATCATGTGATTTATTGACTCTCCACTGGGACAAGGGGGAAAACAGATACAACTTTGTGATTTTATTATAAGGAGACTGGGTTAATATTTCTGGGTGAAGCAAGCTACTATACCGAGTTCAAACATCTGAAGAGGGAGGTTAAGAAATCCTGAGTGTGGGGTGTAAGGATTATTCTGTCCTGGGGCAGTGCAGACGTCGTCTGAGGCGGGGAGCAGGAGAAGAAAGGAGACATTGTGACCCAGTTCCAACACCTCCTGTGTGTACAGACGGAAGTGCTTTGCCTGTACGGGGACACGCGCGGGGGAAGAAATAGGAGAGAATTACAACATGGCACTTATATAAACAACACCCCAAATGATATAAAACATTAAAGAAAATTTGCACAACATCAAGCTTGGAATTTTTATAAAACATAAATATTTGGGGGGGGGGGGGGGAGTCGGGTCTAAATGTGGGTTCATGTCACTACATAAAATAAAGATTTAAAGCTGCAATGTTCCACATTAAAACAACACACGCAGGCACAACCCCCCTGAAAACAACATTTATGTTTCTTATTAGGCAGAAAATGATCACATGCCATGTGCTTTTCAAGATTATGATTGCATAATTATGTGAAAACATGAAAATGGATTCAATTAAAAACCTTTAAGATTCAATTTAGAGTTGGTTAAGAGAAATATGCAGCTCTCCCTCAACACAGCACTGAAAAGGTTTAACAAGTGCTGCAGCAGGAGAAAATGGCACAGGCAGGAGCTGGGCTGAGGCTGCTCAGAGCCACTGTGTGCAGCACTGCTTTGCACCCTGGGTGTGCACCAGTGTCACTGCCCCTGCTCCTGTTCACCACAAAAATAATAAAAACACATCAACAAATCTGTTGAATTTAAAATTTCAATTCATTAACATAAAAGTTTGGTCCTGAGCCATCAAACCATTTGCAACTGTGTTGAACTGCAAGGTCATGTTGATGTCTGTCTCTCAAGCACGATAGATGAGCTCAAAAGCTTGGCTGAGCTGCAGCCTCAGGAACATATTGCACAGTGATTTAAATATTTTAGTCCCTAACTCTGAAAGAAAAAGAAAAAAGATGCACAAAAGCTATAACCTCCCAGCAAATACAGTAACATAGTGACCTGTACAGAGCCCTATTGAATTAGAGTGACTGACCACAAGGCAGCACACCATCTGTCTTAATTTTGGATTTACTTGAGTCTTACTTGGCTCTTCCCAGGCTAGAAGGTACAGCACTGATGGATTCCTTTTTAAAAGCAAAGCCTAAACCTTTCAAAATTAAGAAATGTAGAACCAGATTAATTTATTTTAAGGCCACATCTTTCTAGCTGCACAGACAGACCTTGAAGTGAATAGAAAGATGATTTACTTCTACTTTAATACCTCTTTACCCTTGTAGACCAAAATAAAATGGACTTCATGTAAACAAGAAACAAACTTCTTAGCTTATTTTTTTTCACAGATCTTTCACATCATAGATTCTCCTCCCTGACTTTATTTATTCACATATGCATTTCTTGTACCTAAATGTAAAGCCAGAAGCCAGATACCTCTCCTCACCCACAGCAATCTGGAGGTCTGGAGATATGTGTTTTAAAAGTGCTACATTTATCTGGGTGTAAAAGAACAGCAAAATGCTGTGTCATTAGCAGGCCTTTCATGCAGCCTCACTCTGAAGCTCCCAAACAACAGTCAGTTGCCCTGCTTGCCTGGAAAAATAACTATATTTTTCTTTGTCAGCTGGGTAAAGGTGCTCAGAAGTACCAGTTTCATGCAGGACTGCTTATTTGCACCTGCCTGAAGTGTCACAAATATGCTAAAAGATGCAAAAATAGGAGCTAATTGAAGTTTGTCTCTTAATCCCTGTATGTTCAAATATCCAGGAAGCTGTTTGTCAGAGATGTCCCCCCCTCCACACACATAAAATAACAGAATACAAAACTGCTCTGCTTTGCTTGCCTTGTAGCCCTGACACTGAATCCCTAATTGCAAGTTACAGGGTTTGTAGCTCTTAGTTGTGTTCTTAAGAATCAGTTTTTTAAAAAGGTGATAAATACCACAAAGGCAAATACCTGATGCAGAGGTAGATTGATCTGTTTGAGGAGAGCTTTCACTGCTGTCTGGAGCTCATACAAGAACAATTGAGTAGGGCAGTCTGAAGTATGATCCATACTTTCCACAGATTCTGAGCCAGAAAGTGTTTGGATCCATTCCCACTCATCTCTGTATGTTGAGTCAAGTTAAAATTAGAAATATAACAAAAGTTCAGTGCCCAAGCAGGAATTCAGTGTATGTGCATTTGGGATCTGTTGATCGTTTAATCCTCATATACCCAAACGTTCTAAACCTGTGCAATCTCAACTGTTTGGGGCTAAAAATCTAACTTTGAAAAGTTTAATTTTTCTAGCACGTGTACACCAGGCTGAACATGCCTTGCAAGCCTCTGAAAGTCCAACTGCCTTTGAAATATTTCACTGAGGCTTCTCACTCCAGGTTTTCTCTTTCATGTTCTTTGTTCCCTATTTACCACAGTGCTTTTAAAAAACATGCCTTGAAAATGACAACAATTAGTGGACAGTTTAATCTCTGTGATGCACTCTCTTCTACTCACTGCAGCCAAAGAACTTCCTGCTTTGCTCAACATATATCCATTTGAGACCTGATAAACATTGGAATCATCTCTCTGGATCAAATCCTTAATTCACCCTGCCCAGTATTCAGTCTTGAAAAGCAGCCAGAATCAGACATTCAAGGAAAAAAAAAACTGTACAGGAAATCCCACTACAAGACAAGTAATAGATGTGGTACAGTCTGCTCCTAAATAAAGATCTGGTCTTAAACTTCAAGAGTCAGGGATTGTTATAAACTCTGAAGCATTAGGCTTTATATTCCTTCCAACATTGTTGTTAGTATTAACTACTACATTCTGGATATCCTTGTTATCCATGTAGATATCCAGTTCCTTTTTCCTCATGCGAAATTCTCAGCTGGTTTCTGAAATTACATGGGATTAAAAAGCTCCAGAAAAAAAAGCCACTTAAATATGTTGCCCACTAGGCAAGGACCAGGCAGTACAAACAGTGCACTTGCCAGTGGATAAGGGAAGGAGTGGACAAAGGGAAAATGGCTTTCCCAGAGCACAGCAGTTCATTGGGTGGTCACATTTGTAAATATGGTTTTCAATTGCTGTGTGTTTGCTGTGGTTTAGAGTGACAAACCAGGTATGACACAAGAGAATAAACAGGCAAATCACCCACACCAGCAGCCTGTGCTCAGTGAAAATCCACAGGAAGGGTGGCACTGAATCCACTGGAGGCCAGATCGGGGCTGCAGGCTGTGATCTTATGAACAGGTCATTACCCCTGTGCAGAATTTGAATGACCATGGAATACCATCCTTAGAAACCAATAGGATCATGTGCACATGTTCTGGGCTGGCCTTCAGACTGCTGGGAAAACACAGGTGCAGCTGTTTAGCTCAGAGCCAGTCTCTGGGATGGTCCACACCTGAGCCAAAGCTTTGTGCCACACACCTGAGCCAAACCTTTGTGCCACCTGCAACTCTGCAATGGCAGAATTGCCTTGGTGTTTACATTTAATCAGTTGTTTCAAACTTAAAAACAAATTTTCTTTCTCTCTTCTGTGTGTGTGTGTGTAAATACATATATATATATATTTACTTACTTGGAGACATTGCTGTTGTCCCGGATTTTAACATGACAGAGGACATTGGGCAACTTCTGCAGCACCAGCACTTTGATTTGATCCACAGAACTGCAGAGTTTAAGGTAACCCAGATACAGGCCGGGAGGGAGGCGTTGCTGACTTCGTTTGTGATAGGAAAGTATGTCCTGTTTTAAGGGAAACAGTCCTACATAAAAATCTAATTTTTTTTTCCACATAAGCAGAAGAGTTTGAGATCAAAAAGCAACAAATGTTTTTACAGCCGTCTTTTTGTTTCAAGTGTGTTCCCAATTCGCAAAGCATTTAAGCACATGCTTAAGCATAAGAATAATCCCTGGTAGCTTGGATGCACTTGGACAACTTCTTACTTAAAGCCATACACAGGATCCCTAAGCTCTCCATGTCATGCAGGAATTGGCTCTAACAACCTGGGCTTTCAATCTTCTACAACTGTGGTGTTTAAACTGGCTTAAATAACCCCCACCTCTGCCTCCTGTCTGATCATTTCAGCAGGGAGCTGGGTCAGGGAACTGACTCTGAAAAACAACTTGGGAAGAGGAGCAGTTGTTTTTCAAGCAAAGCAGTTCCCTGGTTCAGCTTTGGTGCAAGGCTGCACAGACAGAGCACCTGGGGCAGGTGGGAGAGAGCAGCTGCTTGAGCCAGGACTGTCCCCAAAGAAATCCCAGCCTACAGCTCTCCAAAACCTGTTCTGTATCACCTGCTGTCACCAGGAAGTTCCCTGTGAGCCTGGGGCTTGGTTTTTTTACAGAATTTAATTAGTGGCAACGTTTTCTGAGCAAATATCCTTACCAACAAATGGAGCATAGGAGAAATGAGTATTGATGGTGTATTTGCTGAGGCCAGGAGACATTTTTAAGGCTATGTATAGCAGTCCCCCAGAACTACCCAAAAAGTGATGTCTGCTGCCATCCTGAGACATGTGTGCTTCTGCAGTGGGCGAGGATTAAGACACCTGGCCTTATGCCTTTGCTCTTGGAACCATCAAATTATCTGCCAGTGCTATGCTTGGCTCTGACCAGTGCAATTAGACCCTCATTTTCACAAGCACTTCATGAACAAAATACCCATTCGATGATTAAACAAGTAATAGAAGAAAGGGTGGGCATTAGATAGGAATGTGTAAACCATTAGGGGAACATTTTTTCCACTAGGATCTCTGTGGAAATCTGATCGGGCCTGTATTTTGCTTTTCCTAATATAAAACTTTTGCCCAGATTGACATTTTTCTACACCTTTAACGCACTTTAATACATTAAATCTAACATAGATCAGGTAAGTTTTATTGTCTTTTGGAAATTTTTTAATGTTCCTAAAACCTGGTAACATATATTTTGATTGCCTGTCACTTCCCAGTATGAAAAGCAGAGTCTCTGCCTGAGAAAGTGCCTCTAATTCAAAAATTAACCACAGCAAGTCATCATCTTGCTGAGGGTGCTAAAGAAGGGACTAAGATGACAATTTGTCTTGTATTTTGGGTAACTGTGCAACTGACTTTTAGGGAGATTGGCTACTGATATATTGTGAGAAGTAGGTTTCTGTTACCTACAGAAAACATGTATTAATCTTAACATAAACTGTTTAATGTGAGTTTACAGATACCCCAGTTCTTGAAGGGCCGAACCCCCCTGTCTCTCAGTCTTGGTAACTGAACTGACTATGCCAAGTAACTTCCAAGGTCAATCCTTACCTTGGTATTTTCCTAATTGTAAGTCTAGGAGCACATTATGCAGAAATTAAAGGTGGGTTATGGTTAGTAAAGAATTCTTTAGCAACTATACCAGGCTCCAAGGAACCCTGAACCCCACAGAACAAGTTTATTAAGTAGAACAGTAAAGTTTAAAACCTAGATTTGGTTTTCAAGGTTGGATGGAAAAATCTTATGGAGTGTAGAAATTCTAAGTGTCTGTATAGGTGCTTAAGAACATCCCAGAGAATTTTAAAGCTTTTTATATCCCTTGCTACAGAATTCCATAGCGTGGTTTCCCGAAACTGATAGAAACTGCTATTCTCTGCTAGGACTTTGAAATAATTTCTTTCGAATCTCTTGGATATTTTGCATATTAAGGATCTGATCCCAGACCCACTGGAAGTAATATAAGTCTTTGCTTTCAGTGGGAGCCTTGCCATTAATTTTATTGGGCACTGGACTTTGGCCTAAAATTCTACAAGACGCTTCCAAAAGTCAGGGCTCTGGCACAGGCTTTACAAAAGCAAATAACACACAGTAAGAGAAGCAAAGCACTACCTGGATTGTTATAAGCAAGATGTCTAATGCTGTTGGCTCCTCTGGAGTTGAAAGGGATTTCCTCTGGCTTTGTAGTTTGGATACCTGCATCCATTTGCCATTAAAAAATGAATACAGACTCTCCACTTCTCTTACAGTAACTATCAGCATATTGCCATGTCGGTCCTTGATTGGTTCATAAAAAACTCTGCCTAAGTTGTGAGTTCCCAGCAAATTCTAGAAAACAAGCAAATTATAAAATAGAAGTTATTTATCACATAGCAGGCCAGTATTTTTTTAAACTTAGCTCTGTGCTCGCTGACATCAGTCCTGTTGACTTCAATAAAAACTGGACACACAATGTTTCTCAAACCCTTGCCCTGCAGTCGGATCATTTAGTGGCAAAAGGAAAAGTTTTTCCCTAGGTTGTGTTTGTGGATTGAGTTGTGGGTCCTCCAGTGTATTTGGTCCAGCAGGGTTTAGTCCAATGTTTAATGGAGAACAGCAGAAAGACTATTGCGACCCAATGCCTTTGTAAAGGAAATGCTGCAAAGTAATTCACTTATTTGGGCTGAACTTCCTATTTTTGCTCAGTCATGTAAAGATGAAGGATGCAATTTTCAGAAGCACTCAATGTTAGTCCAGTGGTGACTCCTTTAATTTGAACTTACTGAAGAGCTTGGTGTTTATTTGAACCTCCCCAGAACCAAATGTCAGAGATCATGCAAAATTCTTCCTCTTTCCCCAAATCACTCATAACGGACACTTCAAATGTTTTCTCCATTAACTGTAATCTCAATCTTCTGTTCCCTGTTTTAAAATTATTCAGACTATTTTCAGGAACAAAAGCAAGAGATATTTGTGTTGAATGTAAATAATTCTGTAGCTTAACTGTGGAGTGTGTTTGTGAAGAAACACAGGATTCGAAAAGACACGGACCCTTTTGCTTTTACTTCAGATACCAAGAATGTGCTAGACAAAACAGGCAGAAACTAACAAAACTACCAGGGCAAAGCTCTCCAGGAAAATATGTGAGGATTAAAGAAAAGTAATTTTAAAAGGCTCCACATAAAATACATATTTTGGTCAAAATCCCTTTCCTCACACAGTAAGGCATCTGCTTATAGGTGCAAACACACTCAATCCAGTGACCAGCCACTGAAGAGATTCCCAGATGTCTTAAAGAAAAATGCCTAACATTTAAAATATGCTCATTACTTTGTGATTTTTCGAGAGATCTACAGTAAGCTGGATAAGGGAGAGGGATAGTTTAAAATGAGAACTTGAATTCACAATGAAGCACTTTGTATGTTTAGGGAAGTGCTGTACATTAACCTAATGACATTGTACACTGGGAGATTACCCTGAAATTATTTATCTGTACTTAGCAGGCAATATGTATTTATAAGCTGTATTATTAAATTGTTTATAAGCTCTAGGTAGTCAGCACAGTGACTGCCCTTTATGTGGCATAATAATTTTAGCTTTATTCATCCCTCTCCAGGGCAGACTGTTGGTGTCTCTACAGCACCTTCCCTCTGCCTTTTTTAACTGTTGTGCCTTTTGAGGTTTGCCTCCATCTCTGATTAACACTGGCTGTCTTGAGTGTACATTTTGTATTAATCCGTGTGTCTCCAGCTGGGATAAGTCACTGCAGCAGACGTAGCCATCTAGTTGTCATATTAATCACTGCAACACGTGAATGTGCCGAGATGAAAACAAACAGCTCTTTACTGTCACTGTGTGTTGTGAATGGATTCCAGCACAGAGAACAGGAGACCTACTAATATCAATGTGGGACTGATTAATATACTAAAAAAGTTTTGTGTCTGCTCAGCTTGGCACCCCATCACTTGTGTTTTGTTTGCTTTAGTTGTCTGGTGGTAACAACAGGCAAAGTTGCAGTCCCTGTTGTCTCTGAATCTCCTGATCTAGTCCCTTAGCAGCTGTGTTGTCACTGATCTTTTCCATTCTGTCCTAAATTCCTGTGGAGTCAGTCTATTAACTTCCTCAATAAAATGTATTCAACCATATAAACTTTATTGAGATCCTTCCGCTGGTGGATCCCATTAGCCCACACACCGTTCGAGGTTGGCAGATTGGTGACAATCCCTGTGTTCATCAGGGGACCAAGCTAAAAGAACAGACATTAAGGGCAATAAATTTCCCAGAAATTCAGCAGAGCAATACACCACATGGGCACATTTGCTGTATCTCAGGGCTTTGCATCCCTGGTAACAAATAATAACACAATGTACTGGGAATGCTGGTTATCCCTGAGTGCAGTCCATGCAGGCTGGCAGTGCTCTGCTAAAGGGAATCTGCACAGGGAGAATGGAGCTGAGCTAACCCCAGGAATATGTGCTACCTGAGCTGAGCCAACCACACCAGAGGGAATATTCGGCAGATATAGTTAAACCTTTCTCTGGTGACAGCTCCAAGGACTGACAGGCAGCTGCTGCTTCACACAGGTGGTCCTCCAATAAAGGTGCAGCAGGCTGGCATTCCATATATTTCGGGGCACTTTGGGGAAATCAGTCAAGACAGGTGGTTGCCCAGGAAGGCTGCTCTCCTGTGCAGCGTGCCTTGCCAAAAGATGTAAAACAAAACCCCACATGGATATTCCTAATACTTGGCCCCAAAGTGTGTGGCTCTCAGAGCTGCTGTAAAGCAGGTTATTGCGGGATGACGTGTGGCCAACACGTGCCCAGCAATGAGGATCTTCGTTAACTCCATGGCTGTGCCACAGACTTCTGGGAAGCTTTGGTGCCTCCACTTGAGCAAAAGGTAGCAGAAAGTGAGGCCTGGATATACTTTTTTCCTGTAAGGGTTGTGCACGCAGTTTTTTGAAAATGTATTTTCCCATAAAAGCAAATATTTTAATGAAAATATCTGCCTTCCAGCTAGAGATTTTATGGTATCATGAAAGCACCTTCAAAGCTTTGCAATAAATGTCAGAATGTTCTTCTGGAGATAATTTCTATTTGCATAACGAGTAGTGGACACAGACACAGAAGGTTTAAGTGACTCAGGTTGTATCTGTAGCAGAGGCTGGAATAGAACAATCCTGAGGGTCACTGCTATGCCTTTAGCACATGGCATGAATTGTGCACGTAGTGTCCTTACCACTGGCAAGATCTGTGCACCACTTAATCTCTCTTAGGCTCTGTTTTTAAGGGTCTAAATAGGTATCTGACTTGTTCTGTGCACAAAGGTACATTTGAACCTAAAAATTTTGGCAGCTCCATGGAGAACTTAATGAAAGATTTGATTTTATTTCCCCACTGACAGTCCACACCACTAGGGCCATCCTGTTTGTCAGACAGTGTAACTCTGCCCTGGAAGCTGTACTTGAGTAGTTTGTGAGCCATGGGTGAATAAAGAGCATATTTTGGCAACTTCAGCAGTGTGTTTGTCCTTCCTGTCAGGGACAGAAGCTGCCTACTGCTGCAAGTTCCCATACAGCACAAGGGAGTGCTGAATCTTACCCAGAGTTTAAATGCTTCATTAATAGATTAATAATTAATAACAAATAGGCCTATAAGAGGCTTAAGCGCAGCAGATATTAGGATTATAACTCTCGAATTCCCAACCTGCAAACTCACAGGCTTGTCTGTGGTCATTATTTACTGGTTCATATCTGTTTGTTTCTTCATCTGCCACTGTTGTTTCTTTTCTTTGTATTTCCTCCTCCTCACTTTTAATGTAACTCTTTGCTCCCAGGTGGCAGGAGGGGCTCAGTGCTTCATTTCTCTATAGATGATAATGCTGCTCCAAAAAACAGGCTGGAGGGACAGCTGGCAGCACTGTCCCTTGGAGATCATAGTCACTGAGTTAATAGCCAAGAATATGCCACAGAACCCACCTGTAGCTGTGCTGCTGCTGAAAGCATCTTCTGCCTGGCCTGAAGGGCTGTGGATGAGGACACGGACACAGCCATGTTCTGCCTCAGCCACCTGATGTCATCCCACATGCAAGACAACTGCAAAAACATATCCAGTTCAATCAGTTTTTGTTCTCAGCACTTACAAAAGCAGAAATGAAGCTAAACAGCATTTTGGACTTGGAAAAATCAGTGGGTATCGCTCGTTTTGAGTTTCTGTGGCTGGCAAAGAGCTGCCAGATAAACGTGACACAGATACGGACTCAGACACAGAAGGTGTTCTGTAAACGTCATGCACCTGTTTCAATTAATTTTGGACTATTGCACAAAATTGATTTATTGTTTTCGGGGTATAAAAAGAATAGCGTGAAGACAACTTGAGTGATGGCACAGCCACAATAGCAAATTTAAAGCTTCTAGTTATTTCTTTAGGCTCTTTCTCTAAATGTTCATAAAACCTCTATGTACCCACACAGCAATCACTCATGTAGGATTGTACATTGGAGAGTTAATTGTGCTGCTGTCAGTGACCCAGTCAGAATTTAGTCCACATAAATGGTTTGTGAAAATTGCATTTAACATGAGTGATAAAGCACTTCATCATTTTGCTTGTTAATGATATAATTTCATGTATTCAGAATGATGAGCTGAGGCCTAGGCACTGCTGGCAACAGATTTGCAGAAGCAATATATGAAATTAGACTCCCGTTACCTTTGTGAACCACAGGAAATCCTGCATAACTGAACTACTGTGAGAGTCATCGATTTCCACAATTGGGATTTGATCTTCGTTGGTTACTAACAAATTGTCTTTGTAAAAAAGTATAACACATAAGTAGAGTCCCCTAAAGAGAGAAGGAAACACTATCAAACACCTTTCATGTCTATTCACATCCATGCCAAATTTAGTCAAAGAATCATAGATGTTAAGTTCTGAGGACAGAGATTGAATCATCTGGTCCTAAATTCTGTGTTCTATAGATCATGCAACTTCAGCCAGTGAATTCTAAATAATATTTGGGAAGCTTATCACTTTAGATGATGTGAGACTATGTGAATCTAAGAAATTATGAATCTGTGCAAGCCATTGATATTTAGTTTCAGTGAGAATTTTGCCAGAGTACACAGTACATAATGGGGGCTTTATGCCCTTTGGAAATCAGAAATTTTACTAAAACTTATCATTAATGTGCTTAGTTCTGCCCGTGTTTACTTCAGAGCAAATCTGAGGTAACTCAATTGAGATCAGGTGGGTTATTATGGATTTACATTAGTGTAATTGAGTGTAATTTGGCCAACATATCTTCAAAACTGTTTATAGAGATCATTCCCCTCAATATTTACCCTTGCAATTAGTTACATAGGTTAAGTAGTGGCCATAGGGAATTTAAAGACTCTGGAGAGCTCTTCTGAAAGAATCAAACTCTTATCAAAATACAAAAGGAGAAAAAGCAACCTGAACACTCCTGGCAATGAAAGAAGAAATAATTCCAGCATAAGCAACTTCCAATTGCTAAATTATCACGGCTGAGGGTTGGATCACACTGGACTGCAAACCTGTTAGAGAATTCTGCATGTGTAGCTTGTTGCCAGTGGACTATTCAAACGTGTTATCTGAGCTCTGCACTTTATGTTATGAATGAAATAAATGTCACAGTTTCATTATTGAGCAGCAACAGAGGCAGTGCTTCCCAAATACCTCAGCAGCTGCACTTTGCACAGAATATTTCACTCTGTTACAGTTTGACTCCATTTCCAAGAGTAACAGCGAACAGATTCTATTGATTTCAGTCGGGGCTGGAGCTTTATTTCCCTGTCAGTCTCACACGGGTGTGATTTTAGCAGGTTCATTCTGTCTGATTGCTCTTGCATTGGTAGTGGCATCTTCACACAGATTTCTAAGGTGCTTTTTGCTATTACAACAACAACAGCTAAAACTCTGAATGTCTGGGAGATGAAATGAATGACAAACCGTTTCAGGGTCTTCACAAACTTGTTCGATGAATGGAAAAGGTGCTTCAGGCTCCTGGAAACCGATTGCTTGCGACCAGCATTTTGTAATTTAGAACTTTCTGAAATGGAAGAAAGAAGTAAACCAAGCCTAGCTCTTAAATTTCAGTTAGTGCCTCATAAAGAACCTTTGTTTCTCGAACCACAATACTATATTTCAGTCAATGTCCTCTTTATTCCTTTCAAAAAGCAACATTTAGAAATTGCTCAAACCCTTTGACTGTGTTTTCATTAACTTAGTGATATGCACCAGCAAACAATTTCTTTACTTGCAGCAAACTCAGACTAGATAAAAATGTTTTGCTCCTAGGCAAAGCATAGCTTGAACCAGCACTATGTACTAGTCTTAATGGTATGGATTTTGCAAGGGAGCTCAAAAACCCCAGAAGAGATTTGAACCATCAGTCAACATTTTAGGTGTTGTAATTCTTCAGTTTCTCTCCACTTATAGCTTAAGCTTCTAAGAACTGACCTGGCAGTCACTAACATCACAGCATCACCAGTCTAACCTAAGGAAGAGCTTTAAGGAGACAATGAGGTCAACCTTCATCTTTCTCTGTATCACATTTAATCCATCTGCTTTTGCTTGGTATTTTTTTTCCTCATCACAGCTTCCACTCACCTGAATTGCCTCAGAGCTTTCACAGTTACCTTTGCTCCCTACTAATCTGGAATCCAAGGAAGATGAGACCTGCTGTGTGCCTGCCAGGACCTCCAGACCAGCTTTCTCAAGTAGAAGGATTTTATAAATTCATATATTGTCCCAGTATTCTAAAAAAAAAAATGCTGTTATATTTTTATAACACTGTGTTCTTTTTCACTTTGGTGAATTTGACCTAATGTCTTTCCTTCTCTCATGCATGGCCTTGTAAGCCAAAGAAGTACATTCCCATGGGAGTGGAACCTCACAAGCTGAGAACACCTGTGTACCTGTGAGCAGGGAGGGGATGCCAATAGATGGCAGTCAGGGACATGCAGGATTGTATAATGCACTGTCAGTTGTCCACACATGGCATTTTAAAGGCACTTAACACTGTTTAATTTTTTTTTTCATTGTTTTTTGCAATGCCTTTCCTTTTTAATGCTGTTGTAAGAGAAACAGCAGGAATATTTAATATTAAAAAAAAATAGAGTTCATTCTTCAGCTATTTACTGCAACGGGAAAAGAAAGGCAAAAAGAAAAACGCAGCTGTGGAAGTGCATCTCAGTTTTCCAGGATCTGACTTGTTTATTTGGATGAATCACGGATCCCCATCCAGATGGAAGCGTGAAACATTTTGAGGGACACCCTTCTCCAGTGGGAAAAAACCATGACTCATGAAGAAGCATTTGCTGAGAGCTGCTGATCATCTGCTCAGGTGTTCTCAGAGGAACTTATTTGCCACTTACCTCCAGAATGGGAGGTGTCTGTCTGTGTCTCCCTGCTGAGTTCTAAGTTTGAACATTTAAAGAACATCTAAATTTGCTGCTGTCACAACCCCATCTGTGGGAGCGCTCAGCGTATTTTTAAATGCTGAATAAATTTGCACCATAATTCGCACGTTGAAAACCCCAGAAAGCAGACACACTGTTAGCAATAATTACTGCTCTGTGGAACAGCGAGTACAAAGAGAGCAAGATTCTGTTGGGGGTGAAATCATATAACTCAGATGTATGAGACTTATTAGATCATCAAATCCCTTGTCTTTCCAGTGCAAACTTGTTCTCCGTGGCATATTCTCCAGTGCACTCTTCAGCTTAGTTTTAACAGACTCATCCAAATCCATGACTGCTCCTTTGAAGCAACTGACCTTTGTTTTCCTTTCCTTTTAAAAATACTGATTTGCATTTCTACCCATAGCTCCTCAGATAACTGTTATTTTACTGAGAACATTTGCAGTGTATTGCAGTAATGTAAACCAAATGCTACATGAAAACTCCTGTCTTCCTGTTTCCTTCTTCCAAGGTTAAGACCAATTTAGGAATATAAATTTCATTTTAATTATTTTCTTCTATATTCCCTCCATCTATACGGAGGGAGTGGAGGAGGAAATTGCTGAAGGCAAAGCAACATAATTCTGTATAAAACTCCCAGAGACTGCAGCATTAAAATAAGAGGGCACATTACAAGTGAAATATATGTTATTGGGCTATTCAGTGGTTTGGGTTTAGTCCACAGCTTTGCAGAAGCCAACAGCAAAAGAAATAATGTAAAACTAGATGGAGACTGTAAACTCTCCTACATTGCTGTTTGCTTTTGTTTTACAGTAACATGTGTGTAGGAGCCAGAAAACATGGAGCTGAGATTAGAGGATAATTTGGATCTGCAGGAAATGGAACCTTGGCCGTTACTTAATTAACTAATAAATAACATAGAGTAACTTCATAGAAAAGCACCAGTAGCAACACAGTAAGTTTATATCAATAAATGATACAGCAATAGAGCTGTGAGCTCTTTTAATAGAAGCCTAGGAATGAACACACAGATGAGATGAGAGAATTCCCAGTGATTAGGTTTAGATCAGAAGCATTCAAACCTGGATTGAAATGGGCAATTAAATAAAAGATGCATTTATGACATTGGCAGCCTTTCTCTTCAAAGGTAGGTGTGCAAATGTTTCTTTGCAGTTTTTTATGTAAATACAGCTAATGCTTAAGAGCAACCTCATGGAAGAACAGGAACAATGGCCACTCATGCTTGTTTGTATCTGGGGTCTCTATGGACTGTGTGTTGTGCTGTGCCATGTCCCTGAGGAGGAAGATCATCTGGAATTCTTTGTCCTGTCACTAGACAAGTGGGTGCCTCTTCTCAAGTGGGGCAGATGTGAAGTAAATGGAATTACTTCGGTGCAAAATTATCTGAGATCTTGGCCCCACAAGCCAGGCAGTCTGTGGAACAGTGTGGAACACTCTTTTGGAGTGACCCTGGATAGGGAAGCAAAGTAGCACGAGATGAGCTAGATCCCACTGAAATCCTAGTGGAGGGCATAAAAGGGGGTTTAGAGTTTTCACTTACTGTGTAACCTTATGAAAAAGCATTGAATGGCTGGAAACTTCCAGATGAATTCAAACTCAATTTAAAGCTGCACATTTTTAGCAGTGCAGACAGCTGACACTGGGATAATGTGCATGGAGACATCATTCCACACTGAAATTAAAGTGGCCAGACACCTCAATAGCTTGAGACCATGGCAGATTCTGTATTACCTCACCTCAAGGTGGGATGTCTTTCAAAAGAAAATTCTGTATCTCATGAAGAAGCCTGACAGTCTTCTACCACTGTGTGCTATGTTTTGGATGACAAAGTCAGGCTCAAAAGCTAAAATTGTAACTTCTTAAATTCCCTACCTAAACTCAGTTTATGGCTTGGTTCCCAAGTCTGCTTGTGTATATTCTCACAACGAATTATAATCTAAACATTTTAAATGTCCTGGGGAATCAGAGATCCTTCTCTTTGCTAAAGGCAATTAAATCTATGTGCTCTGCTTGTGAATCAAGTTACAGTTAGAACATACTTATTTATTTCTCTTCTGACTTGTCCAGTAAAATACATTTCAATTAAACTTCAGAAAGAAAATATCTGGTAAGAATTTTACTGAAGAGTTGGGTTCCTTTCTTAATGAAGCATCACACAATTGCTTAATCCACTCAGAATTGTTTAGAAAAAATGAGCTACAAGAAAAAAAAATACTTAAAAATATATTTGAAGTGTTGCCAGGACATACAATTGTAGTAACTCAGTTATGATAGTCTGTAGCATGGTATTATGAAGACAAATGGATGACTGTTGTTTGTAATCATCAGGGTTTTCCAGAAGATTAAACATATGAAAGCAAAGCTTCCTAAGTAATTCCCTAGGAGATTTCATCATATCACAGAGCAGGTTCAAAAGCAACAGCTGATCTAATTCCAAAAGCTCTTAAACTCACTGTACATTCCAATGTATTCTTCCTGGTATTTTTGTAAGCTTGTTTTCCCCAGCCCCTGCAACGCAAAGCACAGGGCAAAAGGCAGAGCCTGAATGAACAGACCTGGGCAAAGGATCTGCCTGGAATCCGGGCAATGTCCCCTCCCAGATCCCACCGGAGCACCAGCACACAGCCTGGCCCTTCCAGCTCCTCTGTCTTCTGAGGCTTTTGCCTGTGCTATCCAAGTAATTTCAGACCTTTTAGGTTGATTACCTTCAGTTTTTCCAATTCCCTTGCACTCATCCTCCACTCTCCTTCAGCCAGCCCGAGCAGCATGAATGGGATATCCCAACAGGAGCCACCCCGGGAACAGCCAAGGTGCCTGGACACCAGGTTTGAGTCCCATCTGTCCTCACAGAGCTTTAATTCACTCAGAGTTTTATTCTGCTCTCATTAATAAACCACAGACAAATCAGTGGCTGTTGGCAGATCCAGGGATACTCCTCAAACAATGTCCAGCTGTTCACTGACAGCTCTCAACCAAATGGGGCAGAGATCACAGTATTGACATCCAAGCAGAGTCAGAAGGAGTTAGTAGAGGGAAGCAGGGTAAAGATAAAGGATAAATGCCTGGGCAGGTCCTCAGACTGTATATAACAGCATGGCCATGCTGAGTTCTATCCCTGTCAGCTGAACCATGCAAATTTACATTAATTAAGAATCTAGATCAGGCCTTTGTATTATATGAAATGAAAGCCATTATTTGGGCTTGTCAGTCTTACACAGCAACTTATCTCAGATCCTTGACCAAACTCCTCAGATTCCACTGAGGCTGATAAATACCAGAATCAAATTTCAGAGTCAAAGTGATGGCATAATTCTTACTTTTCCTGCAATCTTTGTCTTGATGCCTTACCAAATCAGTGAAATACAAGGGATCGACGTCAGTCATATATTTAAAGCAAGTTCCAAAAGTTCTCCTATGATGTTGCCATCCTGATTTATCCAAAACACACTACTGTATAATGCTAGCATTAGAAGCAATTATGAGATTTTTACTTGGTTGTAGGCATGGGTGTTGCTCAAGCTGACTCTACATGTGGTGCTGCCCCATGAGAGCTCCCGCAGCCTTTCGGGCACAGAAGAAACTGTTTGGAGCTAAACGGATTTTTTGTATTGTTGTTATTTATTATTTAAGGAAAAGGAGTTAGGAAATCAACAACAGAGTTGTCTGTGCTGTGCTTCGAGGCTGGGGTTAATTTCTGGAGTGGTGGAATTTTATAAGAACCAGGCCCTGGTGTCAGATTCTCAAAAGGAGGGATTTTCTGCATGTTGTTTATACCTGCTCCTGTTCTGGGCTGGTATGTCAGTAAAACAGTCTATACTGAGAATAGTTTCAGATGGTCCATCACTTACTCCCTGTTCACTAGGAAGGTGGCAGAAAAGACCCGAGATAGGCACTAACTCCAGAAAGGAAAAACTGTACTGTGGAAAAATGGTACATACATTATATTCTTTAATAGCCTGAAAAAGCTATGTAAGAGGTAGAATACATCATCTGTATTTTCAGTACAAAGACCACCTGCAAGTGATAATACTTGCATGAATTTTAATTAGGGAAACAGCATTTTCTAGCAATATCTTCTTTCCCTTTCCAAGCACCATAGATGAATAGGTTAAGTTGCTATGGTTACAATGGGTTGTGGCAGACTGTGGATCACCGTGATGGTGACATATTTGCACGTAAAGAACAAAGGCTGCATCTTTTCATTTCAGCCAGATGATTTTAGCCCTAAGTATTTCTATGATTTTAAATCAATTGATGCAGCTTGACATAGCAGTCGTACTAGGTGAAGAAAAATGAAAACTTCATGGCAGTTTAACTTTTCAGTTTGAAATAAGTTCCCTTTGCAATGAAGCATTATTCCAGTTAGAAGTTTATTTTAAGAAAATAAATAGTACTTTTCAACAACCCGTATAGAACAGGAGTTTTTATATATGCTTTAAAAAGAATGCCAAGCTGTTGCCTTGGCTCTTGAGCTATTAAAGGCACAGTCTGTTTCTCATGAATGAAGTTTGGCTGAGGTTCGAACTCTCCCCTAGTTTTGATCCATTCTATTTTGAAATGTAGCAATCTTATCTTCCCACTGCATTGTGCAAGTATTTTTCATTATGGATTGGCAATGGCATCCACTGGAGTACTTAGTGTCTTCCATTTGGAGGCAGCCAATTCCCCTCTTTTGATCCAAACCAGTTGTTAACTTTCTAAAGTATTTCCTTATAGAAAAAAATAAAAGAGACATCCTTGAAACATTTTAGTGGAATCCTGCGTGAAACTAATTCGTAGGGAAAAACAAATCCATAGGTGTGTAGGGTACAGAGGGGGAAAGGGTGTGCCTGTGTGTGTGCATTCGAGCTTTCAGATGTTTTCATCCAACTAATTTCAAGGGTTAAGAGCAAGATAGTGTGCTAAAGTGATTCCAGATGGGCCAATATTAATATCTTTCTTTTCCTGATGAATGAGAAGGTATGACCTAGTTAGAAAACTGCTAAAATTACAGGCGCCACAGAGGCTTCAGCTGGTGCCCTACCACAGAGATATTTATCCTTACCTCTGCAATTATAGTGCTGATGAGCTGCTCGAACCTGCTGAAGGAGGCGTTCCAGGGCCTCAGTGTGTCCCCTGTGCCGAGGTTCTCTTCCACTGCAGTCTTTCCAGTCTATTGAACAAAGGAAATAAACAGAAATGAAACACAAAGGTGCGGGAGAAGGTCTAAAAATATTTTCTTGCCTCTGGTCCTCCTTGGCTTCAGAGGAGTTTTACATCTCGGCAGGCAGGAGGAGTTGTTTTCAACTCTGCTGTTGTTACTCATACACCGAGTTTTCTTTGCCTTGTGCCAGCTGGGTAATTAATCATAATGATTATTAACAAAGAGCTCCCAACCAGCTCTGAGAAGCTCCTGTAGAGCCTGACTAGACAATGACTATTTCTCTTCAGTACATGAATGGGCTCTGTTGCTGCAGCCAGAGCTGCTCTCAGCCTGTCCTGACACTCAGCCCCTCACTATGATCACACTTCTGCTGCTTCTGCCTCTTTTTCGGACACTGGGAGGCTTCAGACACTGGACTCCAGTTTATAGGAAACTGCAAAGCAGGGAATGAACATCTTCCCACACCCAGGGCTTGCTCTGTAGCCAGAGACACATGTTCCATGTAAAATCAGTTCAGGAGATCTGCTTCCAGCAGCGGCCTGAAGGAACGCTGGCAATTCCTGCCCTGGAGCCCTCGGGCTGCTCAGCACTGCACTCCTGAGGCAAAAAGCTGCGGTTTCTGTCCCACAAACCTCCACCTCCAACAGACTTTGTTTTCACTCCTTTGCTGCTAGTGGCAGTCTCAATCTTGATTTTAAAAACCGAACTTAGCACAAATAAGAGGAAAAAATTGTGTGTGTCAGAGAGGTGCTTTTTAATTCCAGACTTGGCTGTTTTCATACTTTGATTGTAAAGAGATAAGAGTATTGCACTCATTTCCTGACTCAAAGTAATGGTGAATCAGGGTATTAAGAGATCTGTCTGCACAGGAGACACGCTTCCATCTTGCTGGCACAGAGGCCACGTACGTACTCACAGCCACCAACAGTTTGCTCACTCACTAAATATACAGATCTAGTTTCTAGTGCAAGTTTGGAGTCAAACATTCCTTCCAATGGGCTCACTATGCCAGGGATATAAATACCTATTTATTTACATTTAGTAGCAGCTAGAGTAAGCCCCTGAAAGGCTGGAAAGAGAAGACATTTGGTATCCCGATAGCCTGTGGGCAGTGTGACAGCTGCAGAGGGGCTGTCCCCTGTGTTGGGGGCTATTGCAGAGATCCAGGGCCAGCTGCATTTGTTGCTCTGTGTGGGGATAATGTCCTTGGATCTCCTGTGAGCAGCCAAGAGGGACCAACTGGAACTCACCAATCTCAAAGTGCTTTGGTGTCACCAAACTGGGATTTCTTATGATATCTCTATCCCAGTGCTTTTTGAACCTCCAGATTGCTGACTACCTTAAAAATGATATGGAAACCAATTTCCCTCATTGTCCATCTCTCACCTGCTAATGAATAAGCCTAGAAATCTGCTGTCATTTCATAGAGCAGCTGCACAACATTGGCCACCACCTTCCAGGCTGCTCCTGTGTGTGGGAAAACCAGGAGGACAGTGGCAAGTGTTCATGGATACACAGACACATCTCCAAGGATGTCACAAACCTTTGATGCTCCGGGATGGATCAGCATTAGGCCCTGAAGCTTTCATTTCCCTTGCACAAACTTCTGGCTGCTGTTACAGACAACTCTGCAGAGTATTAATATATTCACATTTCAATTTTAGCTTAGGGCCATATTTTGTTATTCAACAGTGGCATAATGTCAGATTTCTACCTTCTTGCCAAGCACAAATCTGCTGGTTTTCAAAACCAGTGGTGGAGGCAGTCACATGGGTAAAAAAGTTCTGAAGTTACTCCAGTAACTCCAGTGGTAAATAACATCTTGTCTCTCTGGTGCAAAATCCACATCATACAAAGCTGCAGTCCTAAATGCAGCCTGTTTTGCCAGGAGTGTCCCTTCTTTGGAGATATTTAGCTGGATAACTTGCAGCTACTGTAAGAGAGTCTGTCCCCCAGCTGATGTAAACCTGTGGGTTTTAGGGCCAGTCCTGGCTATAGTCAAGGTAATTGCACATCACTGAGTTGTTCAGTTGTCCCATGATTGCAGCACATTTTTGTTCTCCAACAGAATATTTCTTTAGCCTAATTCTGGTATTATTCTGCAGCAAACAAGAGCAAACTTGAAGCAAAATGGGCCAATGGTACTGCAAGAGCCTTGTTTATCCAACCCTTTCCATCAGGACTACTGAGAGTAGGTACAGCTTGCTGTATTTTCTCACATTAGCATGCAAGGTTATTAAATTGCTACATTAGCCTAATAAACACTAGTGTTAATGCAATAAAAGGAAAAGTCTCACTTTACTGCATTAATCAATACAAGGGGAGCTGTAATACACTGAGCCAGTTTGGCAGGGAACACCAAGTCTGCAAAAGCAACTAACAATACAATGGGATTATAATAGATTAAAAAATTACAAATGACAAATCACAGTCCTAATGGAGTCTGAGAAAACCTGTCAGAGGTTGGAATGGGAAAAAAGGCTTTTGGACATTTCTGGAACATTTCAGTGCTTACAGGCTAGATCCTGTCAACGTGTGTGTCCACACTAGAGTATTTGACATACAGGATGCTGTAAGAATGGTCCAGTGAATGGGATCTGTAATGCTACAAGGCAGAATACAAAATTACATGAGATACATGTAAGTGTTTTGCTTTCAGCAGCTCAGATTCAGTTTTTGATCCATTCCTGTACTGAAAAATGAACTTCCATATATCAGAACTCTGTTAAGAGAAGTAAAGGTCAAAATATTTCTCATTTTTTTAAAGTGTTAATGACTAGACAACAATGTTCTGTCAAAGGACTGGAGAAGAATACAAGCTAAGACATAAATATAAGTATCACATAAATATATTATTATTTTCCTCGTTTTGGGGGGAGTTTTTATTTATTTATTTCACTCCTAGAGGACATGACAATTACATCATGAATTCTTGCAAAGCAACATCACCAATCAATCTAGGAGGGCAGACAAACTCAACCTACTTGAAGGAGAAGCATATTCAGGAGTAGATTTCCTTGGAGGTCCCCATCCTCTCATGTTGTATGCTGAAACATGGACATAATACCTCCGGCCCTGCAAATGGAAACAGCTGGAGTCAAAACTATCACTGCATTCAGAATCTTGGCTGTAATAAGTGCAGAGAAGCTCATCACAAAGGTGTTTTCTTTGAGAGGCTTAAATAGCTTTAGTAATTTAAATGCACCGTGACAGATTGAAACAGCAAAGATCTGAGGGCAGATGAGCTCCTCAGGGTTATCAGAACACACCGATTCCAGCTGACAAACCACAGCCTCTTCTGCCAAATCTGACAATTTGGGAACTCTGACAATCAGACTGCAGAGCAGGAACTCCCCTTTTCCCTCTTGTATTTGACAGAGCCTCTCTACCAGCACAGCAATAGGAGAAGCTTCATTTGGCTGCCACTAAAATCAGTCAGACCTTTATCACTGATTTTGATGAATAAATCTAGGCATAAATCTAGGAGAGCACTCCTGGAGGCTTAACTTTCAATTTAAATATGTTACAAACTTTGGAGAGTATAGACAAGCACATGGTAAGCACTGATCTTAACATGTACCTATGGAAGTGGCTGTGCAGACAGGCTTCATTTTAAGTACAATTACTCTGTTTTTTTGCTAGAAAATG
This sequence comes from Corapipo altera, assembly GCF_003945725.1. NCBI lineage: Eukaryota > Metazoa > Chordata > Aves > Passeriformes > Pipridae > Corapipo > Corapipo altera. Next base: position 3,475,182 of record NW_020884913.1, read on the forward strand.
AGAAACAGAGAGTAAATGCATATTGTGACTCAGCTCCTTGGAAGACTGTGCTTCAAATCACAGATTTCTTCAGATAAAAGGCTAGAAAAAAATATCAAAAAAGGGGTTTTTTCTATTCTATTCTATTCTATTCTATTCTATTCTATTCTATTCTATTCTATTCTATTCTATTCTATTCTATTCTATTCTCTCATTTTGAGAGCCTCTGTTTTGGGACATTGCCCAAGGGCCACATGCACACCTCCCCCTACTCTGACTTTGTAGGCCTGATGTGCAGTGGATTCAGTGGAAAGGCTCCAGCTCAGTGGCTGCTGGGTTGGCCCCTCTGATGCTGTTTCTGGTGGGAATATTTGTATTTTGAGAGGCTTTGTTTTCATCAAATATTTTGTGAATCAAAATTCATTTGTACAAATGGCACTGAATGTAGGAAAAAGACTTTCAGACACATGGTCAGAATGATTCTGCTTAAGAATCCATATCAATATTCATCAACTTTCTCCATTGCTGACCCAGTTCTGATTGGTGTAAAACAGATAGACAAAGATAAATAACAAAAATTAAAATGATTTCCACCAACATGCGCATCCCTGAAAGGGAGAAGAGAAAGAGTTGATATTTTAGGTATTGGTCATCAGAGTCAGGACTAGATCTCTCAAGAGCTTTTGATCTGCACTCAGGTTATCCCATGATCCAGAAAACAGCACCTTTCACTCTGGTCTTTTCCAGTCTCCCCTCTGAATGATAACTCATGGAATGGTTCATGCTGAATTGTCTATTCCTTTGTCACTTTTGGATTATGGATACCAGACATATTGTGCTCAATCACTGGAACATGTTGCTCCAAGAAAGGCACTGCAGTGATTACCAAGAGGCAGGGATGCAAATTATCCATCTTTGTATCACTGGGGTCATCAAGGTCTAAAGAGTCCTCTGGCACTTACTGTTCTGAGACCCGTGATGGAGCACCTCAAAGACTGAAGATTATCCATAATTATTTCACCAGCCAAAGGAGAAAAGTCTTCTGAAGAGCTCCATTCCACTAGGAAACAAATGGCAGAAGAAAATCAAATCAGATACCAGTCCAAGCAAAGAAGTCAAAGGACTTGAGTCACTCCCAGGTTAGCTTTTCTCCTAGCACTTTCCCAGTCCGTGTTGGTACTAAAAGTTAAACATTACTGTTTAACAAAGCTTTACACAGTAATTAAATTATATCTCTGTGTATAGGAGACAAAAGCAAAATATTCTTCAAAAGCTTTTCAGGAAAGAATGCTTAGAAATAGACTGCAATACAAATTACCTTCAGCCAACATTTACCCTCGTTTAAACAATTTCCTTTTAAAGAAAGAGAAGTAGTGGAAAAGAGAAGGTAGAGGAATTGGGCCTGTTAATGCCATTTGGCAGTTTTTACACCCAAACCAACAAAAAGCACTGGTTTGCATTGGATCTGCATGGGCAGAGAATTCTTTTTGCTCCACAGGTCCACAAAACTTTCATCACCTACCATTGGCTAATTTGGATAGAAATATCCTCCTTGGACTAGACCTGACACTCACTGGAGCCTCAGCATTGGTTTCAGTGGGTTCTGGCTCTGCTGTCCAGGCCTGATGTTCCTGTGGTCACTGAAATGACACAGCTCCACAAGGACCTATTAAGCTGTGTCCACTTTGGAAGGAATTAAGAGGTGCTGGGCTGACAGATCCCTCCCATCTGCCCTGCAGCCTGAAGTACAATGGGCACCTTCACCAAAGTGCTCCTGTCACTCATATTCCTGCTTCAGGGCTTGTGGAATTAGTGGTCCTGCTGTCTGTGCTCTTCCTCAGTACTTGCAAAAATTAATGTGCACATAAAACAGTATCAGACCATGGGAAATTACTGGGTGATTTGAAGAAAGAAGGAATATATGCAAGTGGGGAACTGATAGCTGCAGGTAGAAAACCAGCCTTTTTTTCTTAAATTATTCTTTATTAATGGCAGATGCCATGATTAGAGGTAAGGCTGATCCTGGAGTGATACCTCTGGGATTTAGTGACTTGTACCTTCAGACACAAACTTCCAGGAAAACCTATCAAAACCATTATGAAATGAATCTGTTGAATTATTCTACAGTGGGAATTGGGAGAGCTCATTAATATCCTGGACTTACACCAAAGCAGAGATTTCAACACAAAGCTTTCCTTTTAAATTTACAGAATAGTTCTTAGATACTCTATTTGCATATTCATTAGTACTGGAGTCAATAATTTAGAATAGATCAGAGCATATAGGTGTTCTTATTTCAGCATGGGGAATTTTCATCTTCTGGCAGTGTCATACTGGTATTTTCATATTAAAAGAAAACTGCTTTACAGAATTTTCTGCTCAGCATATACAACATTTAACTGCCAACACATTCTTTCCAAAATAGCCAAGTATCAATAGCACAACTCATTTTCCCCTTCTCCCCTAGTAGCTCCTTGTCTATGATTGCAGTTTGTGAATGCCCAGCATGATCTGCAACATTTTTGTGTTTGCTGCAATGAAAAGAATATTGGGTTTGTCTGTTGTCTTTCAACTTCTTTCACTGCATATTTCTTTAGTTTTCCATGGGTTTTAAATAGCTAATTGCTGCCACCTTTAATGGCAGCTATCTCTGTACATTAGAATGAAAATATAGAGACTGTTATGGTACCATACTGTAGGGTTTTGTTGACAACCTAATTATAGGAATACTTGTAAGTAACATTGAACTTGATGGCCTGTCAGAGTTTCCATTGTAAACTGTGATTTTCGAGGTTTCTAACTCCACTTGCATTAAATCATTGCAGACATTCTACACATGCTGCAAACTTAGACATGTTTTCTGTTTTCCAGAAGGAGAAACCAGAAGGAGAAATCCTGTTCAGACTGCTGAACAGGTTGTCAACAGCTTGGAGTCACTTCCCTCACCATTTTTCTTATCAAAGATTCACATTGAGTGAATCTTTGATTCACATTGAGTGAATCACAAAGACAGAGTCACTTGAGACAGATTCTGCCAGCAAATCCTGCCTTCATTGGAATCTCCAGGCACACCTGAGTGTCCCACTCCATGTGAGGGGCAGTGGGAGGGTCACACTTCAGGCAGCACAAAACAAAAGCCAAGGGTGGAAGAAGTGGCTTTAAGCCGCTTCTGAGCTTCCCAAATTTTTAACTGTTCTCTGGACTGGAGACTTCCCAAACATAAGCTGGTAGTTCAAGAGGCATATTTAAATTTGGGTGGCTTTCACAGATAAGCATTGCAACCCTGTTCTTGATGTGGGGCTCCTTCTCAACCCTTCCTCTTATATTAGGCATTTAACAGAGGGCTCCAATGTTTGAGGTCTTGACACTGCCTGAAGAGGAGTTAACTTATCTAGGATAAGTTATCTTCTATAAATTATATCACAGGATTGCAGGCATGTGACCAGCAGGAACACCAGGATACTAGTGTTGGGACTACCAACAGCATGGCAGCTTGTCCTCAGAAATAATCAAGGACCACTGAGTTCAGAGGGGGAAGCTGAGTTTCCAAGGGGAGAACAGGCAGACTCGGCCTTTAAAGCCCTCTCAGGAGCAGCAGGGAATGGGTTTTGTGACAGTAAATCCCAGCTCTGCTCTCATGTTCTAGGCCAAACTGCTGCCCCAGCTCCTGTTGTGAACCCCCACGTGCAGGGCCCTCGTCCCCCTGCTGGGTGACACCGATCTCCCGGTCCCTTGAAGGAAAACTATTCCCTACTTGTCCTGTCCTGGGTGCTGAGGTGCCACCCCTGTGGGTGCCCCCCGACCCCCTCACCCAGCCCAGCCTTCCCTGGCTGCCCAGCTGTGCTTCTCATTACACAACCAGGATTGCCAGCATTTTGCACTCACTTTATTTTAGCTTGCCCTGTGGTGGCTGAGACCCATGGAATTGAAAACATAGGAATATTAGCCTGTGGATCAGGTTATGGTTATCATTATGACTGAGAAACCTCCCCCCCTTTTAAAGGATATTTACCCAACAAGATGGTGTATCCAAAGTTACTCAAAACTTAATTTTTAAATATATTTATTTAAAAACCTCACTTTTGGAAAAAAACCCGTCCCCCAGTTTCAATAAAAATTTCCATAACTGAAAAATAAATATTTTTTCAACAGCTGTGTTGGAATAGTGCCTTCTTTTTCCCCTCGTTTCAAAGTATATCTGTTGTAAAGAAACTCATAACAAATTCTGGAATTTTTTTGCTTACTTTTGATTTTAACAAACTTTTTCCCCCCCCATGATTTTTAATGATTTGAGTGAGAAGAAGATGACATGCTTTAGCTTTAAAGAAATGCAAATCAACTGAAGTAATTTATCACTTAAGTTTGTATCTCCTGCTATACATTGACAGATTTCAGCTTTCTACCATAATGGCCACCTAAAAATAATGCATAATATTCTGCTGTACTCGTTCACTGGGTTATAAACCTCTTAGAAGGATGTGGATACTGGTGTTCCTATTTCCTAGATGGGAAAATGAAGGAAGGAGAGGTAGAGCATCTTGTAGGCCCCAAAACAAGGGACAAAATCCCATGAGCTCTGTTACACTTTTTAGGCCAGTGTTGCCCCTACTCCCACTCTGGCTCTGTACAGATCTTCCTGGTACCAATACACAGCTACACATAAATGGTCTTATCCTTGTGATTAACCTGCATCTAAAAATTGGGTAATTTGTGCACAGCAACCCATCAGGAAGATTTAGCTGCTTCTTTGCCCTCTTTGTGGGAGTGCTGGGAGACAGCTCTGGCAGTAAACAGAAATTACCAACCATTTGTGTCACGCTGAAGTACTTGGGACTTTAAGAGAGAACAAAAGGCTGCCTCACCTCAGCACGTAAATGCTGAATATAAACACGCTGGAGTATAGAAACCAGAGGATGAAGAGGGTCCTTTATAAGAGCCCAGGAACAGGAGCTGGTCTTGTAGACTGCACCGACTGTGCTGTAAAGGCCCTGAAAGCTGTTGGGTGAATTAAGGATGGAGCATGTTCCAGTCCTGTTCTGAACACCCCAAAGGGCTGCTTTGTTGTGAACGCTGAATGTCTTTGCTGTTGCGGCTTTCCATCTGACACTTCATGTTATGTCAGAGCAGGGGTTTTTTGTGTGTTTAATATATTGGTGACTATGTGTTTTAATGAAGGTGCCCTGTATTCCAGAGCTAGCGAATGCACGATGTGTTGCTGCGGTCGCCAAGATAAGTAGTAATTTTTAAATAAACAGCAGTATAAACAGTTACATAAAACTCATGTAAATTGCTGGCACATAATTTTAGACTGGCTTAAGTTATGTAACTTACTTGTGGCCAAGTTTTTTTTTTTTCTCTTTTTTTTTCTTTTTTTTTTTAATACTCAATTCAAGCTCTTTAAAATAAAGGGAGAAGTTTATTTTCACCTGTTTCTTTCCCACTCACTACCTTTCTGCTGTGCTGAGCCCGTCATAAAGAGCTTAACAGAGAGATGGATGGACAGACAAAAGGCAAAGGGAAGGCACAAAACACCTCCTGACCCTATTGTAGATTTATTCAGGAAAGCACCTTCTCCTGAGTCAAGTAAATAGCCTGAGCCACAGTAGAATTTGTCACTTCTCTTGATGTTTGTTTTTGCTTGCACTTAAATCACTCACTGAATTGCTGAGTAGATTAATTAGACCAGGGGACATGAGCTCTGTTGCTGCTTGTTGGGGGTGTACCTGAGATTCTGGATTTTATTCTTGCATTCTGATTTACTGTGTGACCTTGAGCAAAGAATTATGCCACTGTGGCTTTTAACAGAGGCTAAAGCAGCAAAGATTCTGGCTCCTTCCTCTCCTCCCCATACCCAGGACCTGGGCTGAAGCATAAGGTGATCTTGGCTTGTGTTTCCAAGGGCCTCCAAACATAATCCTGTTGTTCATTAGCTGCCTTTGAAATGTAAAACTGAGAGAAGGCACCACCAGAAACCACTTCACACCAACTTTTTCTGCCTGCTGATCTTTAAGAAATAATTTTAGTAGTTTACACCCATGATGTCTTAGCATCTGGATTTAAGGACATTAAACACTGGCATTTGTGTGAATAAAATCAGGGTGAAGGAACCTAAACAAATATTTAGAAGTATAGAACAAGTGAAGAGAATTGAACACCACTGAAGAGCAGAGCTTGTTGGTGTAGAGCATGAGCAGCTCAGATGGAGAACATTGCAGAATTTGGTCAGCTCCTCCCTGGTACCTTCAACTGTTCTTTCCAGCCTGATTTCAGAAAGAAGTCCAGTTTTTTCAGACTTGAGTTCAGCCTCTGTTCATGCCTCTCTCATGTTTGGAAATCCTCCAAAGAATGACAGGAGAAAGACAGGTCATACCAGGGAGTAGTGACAGGGATCCCAGCAGAATGCTTCCATTAGGAAAAAACAAATGTTTGGCACTGAGGAGTTTGTGCAAACACAGAAGTTAAAAGATAGTAGTCATGGCCTGGGACTCAGATTTCTAGGTACTGTTTAAATTAAAACCTGAGCTTCTAACTGCTTTCAATACTAGTGTTCATTATTTTGGATTTTATCTATTATTTCAGTTATTCCTGTACACTTATTCAAGGCTCTTTGTACTGGGTCAGTAGAAGCATCAGTAAGGCTGAAGAGGAGTGAAAAAAGATGCAAACAAACAGGTCTGTGCCCACCTGAGGTAAACAAAGCACTGCTGGGGTATAGTGGGAAAGAACTACAGGCAGGTTTAAGGGCCTCTCATCAGAACAACAGTCAGAGCAGTGCCAGGCAGAACACCAAGAAAAGCATTCCTAGACTATTCCTAGAGAGCACATCTTCATTTGAAACTTCCATGGCTATGAATCTTCATGAGACTTGTTTCAGAGATTTTTTTTTTTAATAATCAAATACTTTATTTGCAGTAAATCTTCTTCCCAACAGCTGTGGGCTCCTTTAGGTTTTACGCCCGCTAATAATAACCCCTGATGTTAAATAACCTTTCTTGTGGCCCTGTTTCTGGATGTTCCTTTGACCTGGGCCAGAACACTCTATTTTATGTCTTGACGTTTATGGGAACCATTCTGACAGCAGGCTGGGTGCCAAAGACACATCTTTGCTTGATCACAGTTCCACTAGTTCATCTTAGAGCAAATCTACATTATATAAATGATTTATAAGATACTATTTTTATTGCTTTTTAATAAAATTCTCACCAAGAGAAAATTAAAAAGAATTATTGACCTTTTTTTCTTAAGTATTTGATCAGTGTTTTCTAAATCCTAGCAATTCTTTATCTGTTTGCAATAAGGTCAGCTATTCCAGTACAAAAAGAAGGAACTTTTTTTTCCTCTCTGCTAGTGAAAATGACATTTCTTCCTAGCATTTTATAAATAACTAAGAAAATGTGCCATGTGGGTGCACATTGCCTTCCAATGTGGGCCAGTGGTTAAAAAGCTACAATGGATTATCATAACAGCCAAGATTTGTTTCTCAGCCCTGCAATGACAAACATATCCCACTCTGGCTGTGGAGAGGAAAGTGGGAGAAAATATGTTTTAGAAGAGGGATTGGAGAATAAATGAGGTTCTTATGCAAAGGCTTCACATCCTAGAAAAGCTTGGCTTGGATTCTGCAAATTTCCCCTCCCAGCGGGTGCATTTGACTCCCGTAATCTGGGCAGCCAAAGCCAGTGGGGAAGTTTATGGACCTGAGGGCTACTTGTTTGTGAGAGGCTCACATGGGTTAGGCCCAGCTTCTTCCCAAAACATAACATTAAAATCTAATTAATAGTGAGCAGTTGGGAAAATGCAAACAAAAAGAGTAATCGATCACAATGTAGGAGGCAAACCAGAGCAGTGCACAGCACGGGGAGCAGAGGAAGGAAACACAGACACTAATTCAAGTAATCGGTGTAATGGGATTCCACTCCTTTTCCTCTAGTTCTCCTGTGATAGAAAGAGGGACTTTGCTGCATGGATGTTAATTAATCATATTTAAGGCTTTTATTTCTTTATAAACTAATCCCTGCAGTAACTTAAAGAGCTTTCACCTTTCCCTAGCAATGCAGCCAGTTGTTGCAGGCAAAACAGTCCTGATTTGGGGATATTTTACTTAATTTAATTTAGTGCCAATTAACACAAACTTCTAATCACTCATTCAGAGTGAGGAGAAAGAAAACATAATTAAACAAACATTCAAGTGAACACCTTTCCACCACCTTTTCCAGGCTAACCTGAAGCCAAACACCTCTCCTCCTCCTTTTCTGCCGTCAGCCTCCCTTGTCTCCACACTGGGGTTACACTCAGTGATGGAGTTTTCCATCACATTTAGATGTAGCCAGGCCATTTGTGACCAGCACCTGGCATCTCCTGACCTCCTCCCAGCCCTGTGGCCCCTGCCTACTGGAATCTGCCATATATGCCCAGAGCTCAGGAGTGAGCCAAGGGGGTGCTCAGGCGTGAACTCATCGTGTGCTCAGACATGAGCTGAGAGGGAGCTCGTGTGTGAACCAGCTGGGTGTTCATTAGTCAATTAAATGGGTGCTCATGCAGGGGCTGATTGGGTGCTCATGCATGAACTCACTGGGCACTCGTGCAGGGAAGCAAGAAACCCTGCAATTTATGCTCAATACACAAGGTGAGAGCTTGAAGCAGATCCAAAGGCCTGATTCCAAATTTACATTCATGTATCAGTTCTGTGGGTCAGATCTAATTACTAGAACAGTATCAGGTTTTGGAGGCAAGCTGACTAAGATTTAGACATTTTATGCTTGTAAATGGTCCAGAAAAGTCCATGATGGACCACAGAAGGCTTAAGACGAAGCAGTGAGCAGGGAAACTGCCTCAAACCCTTTGAAGAGATTCTGGCTTTGTTTAAGCCTTCAGTGAGGAAACATTCCCAAATCCACGAATCAAAAGACCTGCTATATCAGGAACCTCCTTCAAGACAGAAGCTGAAGGTCTTGAGTCCCAGTCCTGCCATAAGGAATTCCCCTCTCCTGTGCTGTACCTATGGACTGGGAGCTGTAACACTCAGCCATGGGCAAACAATTTTAAAAATACTTATTAATTTTGGTAAGTGGAAGCAAATGTAAAAGGCAAAGCAATGTCTAAAATTCAAAAACATTATGATATGAGCCTTTTTCCTTAGACACCAAGGCAGACAAAAGCAGAGCCTGTATGTCTGGGTTTTCTCAGGGTCATTTATCCTGAGCTGCTGTTCAAAATCCTTATAAAACACAAAGCAGGAGGAAAGAATGATTCAACCGAGTAACCAGTGTCTGATTAAGTACATTAGTTAATTACACCATTGTTTAATATGTGGTCTGTGTCCAAAGGTGATTTTAAATATGTAGCAAACATAAAAAATGGGAGTTTTTAAGTTTTATGTTAAATCCAGCACATACTACAGACATTGAGAGGAGCTAGAAATAGAAAGGTTTGTTTTAACTTTTATACATTTCTGTACTTGCTAGGCATAAAAATAGAAGTCAAATTGCACAGTCCTGTTAGCTACCAAAATGTAACGTGCAAATAAAGTGCCCAGGAGACCTAATAAAATGCCATAAATGAACTACTGTAAAAAATATCAGACCACACCTATTCAGCAGGATAAATTCAAATGTCTTACAAAGAAATGTATTCTCTTCCCTTTTTATGGAGCAAGAACTGTTTTGAGGAAAGAAAGAATGAGTTTCAAAATATAGAAAGGAACTTTGAATAATAAGTGAAAAGGGTTTGAAGACTAAGTTGAGTGCAGAATGATGCTCAGTTCCAACACAGGCAGGAACAGGATCAGGCAGTGACACAGCATCTGCTTAGAGAGACACAGAAAAAAACCCACCATGTTTTCCAAACATGAAATGTCAGCTTTTGATGGATAAATCAAATGCATAATTAAAAAACACATGGTATGTGCTGGTTTTAGGTGCTCATGGGGACAAGCAGAAGCCCATGGAAAATGATGAGATTATTTGGTTGGGAAAGGGTTACCCCTGAGAACAAAACATGCAGAATCACACAAAATTTGTGGATAGTTTTTGTAAAATCTTTGAAGTTTTTCAATGGAAATTTTCCATTTACAGGGTGAGAAGTCAACTGAGAATCTCAAATACAGGTTTGTTTGGAGCCACAGAGCAGATCTCAAACAGGCCCAGCCTGGTCAGGCTCCCTCACCCCTGGTCCCAGGTGCTGATCCTGAGTGCAAAGGCAGCTCCTTTAGCTGAGAATTCCACTGACAACACCAAACTGCACCAGCCTGTTCTGCACTATAACCAACCCATTTCATGCATCCACGTGAGAGCAACATCCTTTGGCTACTGCACATCTAGCCAGGACTGAACTAGTAATTTAAAGACAGTCTAAGTTATTCTCCTGCAAAAAAAAAAACCTGAAGTGAACCAGAAATTGCCCTGGAAGAATGGAGGCAGGGAATGACCTTTTCTCAAAATTTAAGCAAGACATAACTCCTTCTTTCCTGACCTAAGCCAGTGTCATTTTTTTTCTAGGAGCTACACTGACTGAAAATAAAAAGTCTCCATCCAAAAGCAATCCTAGAGGGAAGCTGGGCAGTCTTGACAAACATGAAATATTCTGTTAAAATACCAAACTAAACAAAAAGGTAACATGGGCTAAATTGGCCTAGACAGCTTAGCATCATTATCTGGAAAAAACCTTGGCATCCAAGTCCGCAGCTACATCCAAACAGAGAGAAGATTAGCTCTGTTTGCTACATCAAACATGTGTCTCTTCCTCTCTCTTCAAACATAAATAGTTCCAGGCTCTTAAATAAATTAGCTCAACTTGGGTTATACAAGCTGTTTCATTTTTTTTCTCCAAAGGGGAATATAGATGTTTGTTTAAAAATTGTAAATAAAATATAAACAGAGATTTTTCCATTTCATAGTGATCCTTTCCAGTAGGTAATGATCAGCACTATGTCTGTTTTTCTCCCTTATCTTATACTTTGGGATCACAGCATTATTATGACTACATCTGATGGGAAGTGGATGAAAAAAATTTATGAAATAAGGGGAGGTTTATCTGCACTTATTCACCATAAAAGTAAAATAATAACCTTGTTTAAAATGCACAGAAAATAAGTGCAACAAAATTGCTTAAAATTATTTATAATTTTGCCCTCTAAAAAGAGGTGCTGCTTTGTGTGGAACATGTGAACCCTAGAAAGGCTGATTAGTGAAAGACAAGAGTTCTCAAAAGTCCTACAAGCACTTGCCACTGGGCTCGAGTGGGACTGTTCCCAGGAGTCGAGTGGTGTCTGTCTGGATTATGTTGCTGTGGGATTGTTTTTTCGTGGAGCTGGTTCCAGGGGTGTAGCTCTGGGATAACAACAGCTCCTGCAGTAACCATAGGATGATGTAAACAGAAAGCTCCCAGAAAGCTTCAAACTGTGGCAAAGTTCTTTTGTATGTTGGCCTGGGACGTTTTGATTGTGTTTTCAAAGATGTAAAACCAAAGCCGGCCGTAAGTACCTCCAGGATGGGATGTGAAGTTTGGCTCCAGGGCACCATTAGCCAAGGGCAGGGGTTTTTCTTCTCAGTGTTACAGCGATGCTTCACATCCTCTCTAAAACTGGCTGGGCTGAAGTGTCCCTGGCTTTGAGTCTTTCTCCAGCATGGAGCAGATTATTACTGTTATTATTGATTTATGTCGGGCCTGTCTGCTTCCAGCCTCAAAACACTTTACTAAGTTACAATATACTTAGGAATCATTTCACATCAGCCACCACCACGCTGGAGCTTTCTCCTGAGGGAAGCTGAAGGGAGCCATTAGGATGGTGCCTGCAACATTAAACAACAATCCAGGAGAGGAAGTAAAGAATATTCTGGCTCCGTAAAGCAATGGCTGAGCAGAATGCAGTCACTGAGCTGCCATCCAGCTGGGACACCAAAGTCAATACCCATTCACCGTGTGTGGTTAAAATTAAATCTCCTAATGAAGTGAGATGGTTTTAGTGGTTAGAGAGTGAGTGCAAAGTATTATTCTCCTGTATTATTATTTGTAGGTTATACAGCTAACAAGGGAAAAGATCACACACAGGAAAACAGCAGACAGTTAGATAACGTTCCAAGCCCAGTTTCTAAATGACATTTGGGCAAATACAGCTTTGGAAAAAATATATTAAAAAAAAAAAAAGATGACACAGAAAAAAACCGAAATTGGCAGTTTCTCACTGTTTTCAGGGAACTAAACTAAACTGAACGGAATTGATGTCAGTTTTTATCCCCTATAGTTCAGGTCCAGAGAAAAGAACATTATTAGCTTCTGTTAATGAGCAGGTATTCCCTAAACGCTGCTGCAAATGCTCCTGAATCTTAATTTGCTTAGAAGAAGAAATGGTAAAGTATTGAGAGGAAAAAACCCTTAAAAGCGTTTTGGTTTTTTTTCCCCCCTGAATTAGCAAAATGCTTCGATGGTTTTCTGGACAGGAGGTTTATATATCTGACTAAAAAGATCCTCACACAATGTTATCAAGCTCTCCTTTCAGGGCTAGTAATGGCTAACTGGTTCTAATCATTCTTGCAAATGATCATTTGAAAGGTTCATTTTATGACCCCTCAAACTAAGCACAAAGAATCTCACTCCATAATGTAATAAACAATTCCACAACCAGTGCTTAATTAATTCCCGAAAGTCACCAAAAGGAGCTATTAATGATCTTTCCTTTTTATCTAACCATAAATATGCGAGTCTCCTGGGATAATGGATTTAAAAAGAACATTCTGGCAAGACTAACTGTCAACCTGATAAAGCATAAAATGATCACCAGTGAGGGTAATTCAAAATACAGGGCAGTGCTACCTGGTCTGATTAGAAAGTTAGGTCAAGTTGGATTAAATTTCTCTGAATGTGGTGCTGACCAAAAAGAGGTCAGCACTGACATGGTACAAACCAGACTCAAATGAATAACCAAGAGAAAAATACTACAGCCCTTAGACAGTTATTTTAAAAATTAACTCTATTTGGAAATTTGCTTTTCTGTGGCAATATCAACAACCACTATAAATGGAGGGTGGGCAGTATCTCAAGGTTGTTTACAATACATGTATTACAAAAAGTAGACTGATATTTTCAAGAGAACTTTGGTGTTTCAGGAGCCCAAGTATTGTTTTCACAAGTAAATCAGGCAGTAGGAAGCCCTTAAATGAAATTTAGTTTCCTGGCAACCCAAGCCATTGCTGAAAATTAGATTTAGGCTTCTAAAGGGCTTTGATGTTTTTGAAAATCACACTTCCTGCAGCATTGGCCTGCTGACTAGGTGTAATACAGTAATTTACCTTCTACTGAAGAATAGAATCACTTTGATGGCTTCAGTGGTGTCTGGGTGGTTGGGTTTGTTTCATAGAATGTAGAAAATTATTTTGCTGGGCATAACCAGGGATGTCTGGAATTGCTGACCAGAAACAGGAGGAGGAAAGAAAGAGAATATGCCTTTTCCAAGATAAGTCCTTTGGGTGCTTTGTGCTTGATGCCAGTGGAGCCTGTGCACTGGCATGTCCCACCTTTGGAAGAGCTCTAGGAGCTTTTGGACCTCGATGCACTGGGTCTTTCTGAATTTCTCCTGCTGAAACAATCCCTGGGACATCCCTCCATGGAAACATGGAACAGACTCCCCCACCACACCCACCACACAGCCAAGGAGGGTGCTTGCTGTGGCTGTGGAAATCTGAGGTTCAAGTACCTCTGAAATGAGTTTTTCATGATTAATATGAAGAAACAAACACAACAGGAAGCATTAAGAGAGAAACTGGGGGGGGGGGAATAACTAAGAGGACTTTCAGGGGCCTCATTCCTGACTCCCCTGGGCAGGGCAAAGAAGGCCTCAGATCCTCAGCCCCTTGACTTGGGCTCCCACTTGGAGGATAGAGGTTGTGGGTTGCTGTGCTTAGCATTGAAGAACTCACTGTTCCAAACATTTGAGAAAACCTGGAAGTTCCTTTAAACAGGAAATTTTAATATTTCTCATTTTTGTTCTAATCTTCAATGAGACTTTTTTTCTTTTTCCATAATGTTGGAATTTCCTGTGGAACAAATTCTGTTTTAAAACCATTTCTATTCAACAGGGCTATTCAGATGGAAGCATTTTCTTATTCATTCCACTTTGCAACTAACTGGTGCCACCCCAAATGTATTGCTCTTCCAAGAATGATGTGGCAGCCCTGGAATAGCTAATTAGTTGGGTTGTATGAAGCCTTTGCCAAAAGTTTCAGCTTCCAGAGGCATTCCTTTAAGGAATGGTGGTGTGGGTTTGGCTTTTGCAAGGATACACATGGTTTCAGGAGCCCACAGGCACCAAAAGTTAGTTTGTGTTTTGTAACTGCTCATCTCAACCCAGTCATTGAGCTGATGTCCTAACCACAGTGAGTCAAGCAAACTCCTTCAAAGCACTCCTGGAGAAAGCTTTTGGTTAATTTCTTTTTCCTTTTTTTTTTTTCTTAATAAAAAATCTTGTCTTTGGGGAATCTTGTAAGAAAATTCCACTTCTATGGCTATTTACTGGGAAAATAAATTCAAGCATTACTTGCATTGTAATATAATCCCTTGTAGATAAATACTTAACCCTCCAATTTTTGTACATTGTTAAGGCAAATGAAAGATGTCTAAATCCAGTACCTTTATACTTGGTCACCACAGCTGAGTTGACACTCAGAGGTTCTTGGAAGGTGACAGTGAGTGATGTACTGCTTGTTACCATGAGACAGACATTGGTTGGCGCCTCAGGGGCTCCTGGGAGAGAAGAGAAAACATCAGCTCTTCAGCACAACAAATCCTATTCAAACAATGTTTCTGGGTCTTCAAAGAACCCACTGAAAATCACCCTGCAATTGTGAGCTTCGGGTTGTAGGTGTTTGTGTTCTCTGCCTTTTGAGCATTTTAATTAGTGCCCCTGCTAACAATATCCTGCAGACACCATTTGTTTCTATCATGGTTTTTTTGGCTCCTTTCAGTTAAAAATATCTTCCTGCATATATGTAACCCAATAAAACAGATTCATGCTAATTATGTCAATGAAAAGCCCCTATAAATCTCTTGGGGTGGATAGGAGGAGAGAGAAAGGACAAAACCACAAAGAGCTAATTAAACCTTTATGGTTTCACTAGCAAACTCAAATTTATCAAATAGCAGAAAACATTTTTACATTATTGTAATTCAAAAATTGCAAATTCCACAAGTGCTTCTGTGTAATAGTTCCAAAATACTGTTGTCAATTGAGGCCTAACATTTTGATTTAAAAAAAGAAAAAAAAAAAGCTTAATTCACAGAATATCAATCAGACTCAATTCAGAAATCAAACACACAATGTCATGACTTACTGCTGGGATTGATTTAAAAAATCAGTATATTACCTTTCACTACTGCTGCATTTCCTGTATTTAGTATCTAATAGAGGGAGCACTACATCTGTCTTGAGGAAGTAACCTTAGAATACAATAAATTTGGGGAAATTATTTGTAAGTACATTTATATAAAGATGGTTGTAAAAATGTTAATGGCAATGATTGTATTTCATCAAATAGGATACAGCTAAAAGATCTGCATGTGAAACAATTCAGTCCTGTTTACTCCTTCCCATGGGCCCAAATTTCCATTTACTTTGGGTACACACTCATACGAGTGTTTAAAGTGACTCAGTTTGTGACTGTGCTGATGAAATGGATACCAAGTGGTTGCAAAAATTAAGACTAAATTTTTGCAATATTTATATGCAGAATGAAATTTCATTGTTTGACCAAACATTTAGAACAATTCTGTTCCAAAACAGAAAAAAGTTTTTGTGAAAAATAATCAAATTACAGCTGAGAAAAGGACAACATCCCCATCCTATTCATGTGTCCTTTTATAGTCATCTGGATTTAAACACTGAGCATGTTAAATGAGATCCAGTAGTAAATGTGAAGTAAGGACAGCACCATTACACCCCAAAGCAGGAGTTTGGAGGTCTCATCAGTTGATGCAGCCCACTCTTGAGGAGACAGGTGCTTGTTGCCCTCAGATATTTGGTTCTTTATTGTTCTAACATCAATTCCCTTCCCACTCTTGGAAAGGGCTCAGTTTTCCCTCCCTGATGTTCTCAGAGCTGTGAGGGTCAGTCAGTGAGAGCACCTTTGGGAGGGTCAGTCAGTGAGAGAACCTTTGGGGGGGGG